>NW_026057577.1:21395645-21695645 GCF_023721935.1 Panthera uncia | reverse complement strand
TGACAGTTACTTCTCTCTTCCTATCAATCCAAACTGTTAAAGCATTATAGCCCCCAGCTCCTTGCTCTTTCACAAGTGAGCTGTGATGCTTTGGGGTAGTAGGTAATGCAGGACAAAATGAAGGTCTGTTTACCTGGAAGAATCTTTCCCCCAACACTTTTATTTTGAGGTTGTGGGAGTCAAATAGCATCTCTGTAGGAGCTGGTCACTTTAACCTGATCCAACCCGTTTCAAAGAAAATTACCTTCGCAAATATTTCACAAACTGAAATAATACCCTCTTTCATGAGTTCCTAAACCCCCCAACATGTTGACAGAACTAGCACCTTGTGTAAAAACAGGGTAGAAAAAAATAACAGGGTTGTAGGTAGGGTTTCTGATGCTGTTCAAGGATCTCAGCTTCTCCTTTGAAATGTCAAGATTGATCATATTGTGTCTTCAAGATCCCAAGTGGCGGAACAGGTTCCTCTCTGAGAAGAGCAAGAAATAACCAAACTTTTCTAAAGCAACTAGTTGGAGCAGCTGGAAGGGAAGAGTGACAATACCTCATGCAGATGTCAAGCCGGGCTGCTTGTTTTCTGAGTGTCAAACATTGGGTGGAGCAGACTCCATAGTTTTTGTTCCTGCCAACTAAAATCTAATCCTCTTTTAATAGGGGATGTCATTATTATCGTTAATATCGTTCAAGGTAATCTTCTCAGTTTGCTATTCAAGACCAAAGCCTATTATTTCTTTCAACGTGAACCCACACACACCAGCTCATCCATATTAGTACTCATTCCAGACCATCATACTAATCCCATGCTTTTTCTTTTTTTTAAATTTTTTTATATATAATTTATTGTCAAATTGGTTTCCACACAACACCCAGTGCTCATCTCAATAGGTTCCCTCCTCCATGTCCAACACCCACTTTCCCCCTCCCCCCCATCAACCCTCAGTTTGTTCTCAGTATTTAAGTCTCTTATGGTCTGCCTCCTTCCCTCTCTGTAACTTTTTCCCCACCCCCTTCCCTTCCCCCTGGTCTTCTGGTAAGTTTCTCAGGATCCACATAAGAGTGAAAACATATGGTATCTGTCTTTCTCTGTCTGACTTATTTCACTTAGTGTAACACTCTCCACTTCCATCCATGTTGCTACAAAAGGCCATATTTCATTCTTTCTCATTGCCACGTAGTATTCCATTGGGTATATAAACCACAATTTCTTTATCCATTCATCAGTTGATGGACATTTCGGCTCTTTCCATAATTTGGCTATTGTTGAGAGTGCTGCTATAAACATTGGGGTACAAGTGCCCCTAGGCATCAGTACTCCTGTATCCCTTGGGTAAATTCCTAGCAGTGCTATTGCTGGGTCATAGGGTAGGTCTATTTTTAATTTTTTGAGGAACCTCCACACTGTTTTCCAGAGCGGCTGCCTGCCACCAGTTTACATTCCCACCAACAGTGCAAGAGGGTTCCCCTTTCTCCACATCCTCTCCAGCCTCTAGCCCAATCCTTTATTTTACAAATGAAGACACAGAGATCCTGGAGCTCAGGAAGTGAGTTTCTGAGAGTGGTCAGAACTCAGATCTGTCACTTTGCAGACATGTGCGTCTTACATTACGTCATTCATTCTTCTTCTTTCTTCTGATTTTGCATACTGAAGTTTCACCTACTCTTCAAGATCTAAGACAAATGGCACCTCCTTCATTATGACCAACCAGCCGAGACCCATCCTTCTTTGCCCATACTCAGTCTGTAGCCTCCTGGATATTGTGATCCTTAGCTTCCTCTTAGATTTTATACATATCAAAGCCCATGATGTTGACACAATATATGCCCGGTAAAATGGCTTCCACATAGGAAACTCTACATGCATTTTTATCAAATAAATGACTAAACAAAGGAAAATGACATAGCAACTTGGAGTCTTGGCTATCAAGCTGATAATGAGAAAATAGATGCATGAAAATGTAAAAAGTAGAAACCATAATGCCATGAATTTTGATCTCCTTGAACAAAAAAGCTCCACATCCATTTTAAAGTTTGTTACTGATCAAAAGTAATAATAATAATTGCATCCCTCCAGCGTAAGCTTTTCCTTTCATTAGAATAAGCAGAAGGGAATTAGTGAATTATGGCAGAGACCATGCTATAAGAGGTTTAAAGATTAAGTTTGAAAATCCATGTGTCTCTTTAAAATATGAAGAGTTCCAGCTCAGCTGAGTGCAGAAAGGCTGCCAGCCAAAAAGATCTAGTCAAGTTAAATGGAAAAAGAGTTGGTTAGTTTTTGCCAGTGGATGTTTAAATGTAAGATAATCTGTCACCCCAGCTCTTCTGTCCTGGTTATGTTTATTAAGTAAATGTTTATTATACTAAATTCCATTACAAACTGGGGCTGGGGAGTGACTTTTAAAAAGCAAAAATTTAATATAAGATGGGATTAGCTTAAAAGGGACAAAACATCAATATATTTCTATTTTTAAATATGTCCTTTACATAGGGCTCAAAAGATGGTTAGAAAGTAAAACTTGTCCCTAATGAAAATTAACCCCAGGGAAGATCCCCACACATAAAAAATAAACCCACAAAATTTGCTCCGAGAGGGCCTAGTAGTAATTTTTTTTTTAATGGGAGAGGGTGGATAGAAAGAAAGGAAAAGGCAGTAACAGGCCTTCCATGTTTTTGACCTTAAGAGTCAGAGAGTAGAAGTTTATCACAGGGATAAGAAGACACTTGGGCACTTAACTAAATTTGCGTCCATGCTATCTGACAAGTACTTATTGAATCCTTGTTGTATCTAACTCTGGCTGGCTAGGAAATATAAGGTAAATAAAGATGATAACAGTAATTCCTATCCTTAAATTAATCAGAGCTTTCAGGCAGTGTGGATACTATTTATAAATCAGATGATCTGAATATCAACCCTTTCTTCATTTATACACTTTAGCACTGGTTCCTTAGGGAAGAAGGGGTCTGGTTTACCCGGATAACTTTTTGTCACCATTTACCTGATTTAATTCAATTTCCTAGAACTTAGGACTCTTCATTTGGCCTAAATCCAAAGATTTTCTTTAAATCCACCTGAAAGACGTTTCCAGAAATGGAGCATTGGGTGGTTGTGGGACGTGACCACCTCATTCAAGACATTTACATGCATCTGTAACATTTGCTCATGTATTGTATTTTACAGAATTCTATGAAATGCTTTAAAATTATATCCATTGAAAAACAGAGTGATTTGTTTCCAGAAGGTAAATTAAAACACAGGTTGAATTCAGGAGGCACCTTGGGCAAAATTTTATCAAAATGTTAGCTTCTGCAAAAATTATGAAGTAGTAAGTAGTCAGAATCTGAATCGTTTTCTGCTTCCCACCTAGAATGTATACTCCTTAACAGTAAGTGCTCTGTCATTATCTCGGTAAACCTAACGAGGTCCTAGTACAGTGCCTGATACCCACTAGGCACCAGTGATTTATGTGGATAAATGAATGAATAGATTCATGAAAAATGTGATGTTGCAGCATGTGAAAGCCTTTGCTTCTTCAATTTAAATTCCCCAGAAAGGTGAAGGAAGGTAAGAGAATGACCCAGTAATGCAGAACAACCCAAGAAAACAGGCAGGTGTTTCCCAGGGCACAAGAGAAAGATTACATTCTGAGAAAATTCGCCTGTGGGTGGTGATGGTGGTTACAGCAGACCGTAGGAGCTACTCCGCTCAGCTTCCCCATGGTATCCTATAGCATGTTCCAGTTGTAGCTTTCTTCCCAGAGGTGTTTGCCCCGTAGAAACCTCACTACAAAAAACCATGACCAATAACCTGATATCCTGGAAAACGGTCCAACGTACTGAGTGGAGCTATCCAATTTTAAAGAGTCAGCCAGAGTTACTGCCAAGAATTCCTTTGCAAAAGTTAGAGGACATATCATTCTCATATTCTTCCCGCGTTGGTGAGATATTTAAATAAACACAGTTTCATTCCTGGGTATTCTTTGAAACTTCAGTTACAGATCACTCATAGGAACAGTGTGACCTCCGAGAAAGCTCCATCTTGGAACTCTATGGGGAGGGTAATCACAAGATTAATGTTTTCCCTATTTAAAACTGATTTACAACTAAAAATAACTGCAACAGGCTTTACTTATCTTAGAAGGGGAGGCAGGCTAGCAAGGGGCAGGGATTATCCTGCTAGAAAACATCCATGATCAATTCTCCAGTGTTTCAGTACCAAATACGTTATTCAGGGACTACAAAGGAGCATTTGTCACCTGTGCAGTATTTCTTGTGTAGTTTTCATTTTTTTTAATTTTTTAATGTTTATTTATTTTTTTAACGTTTATTTTTGAGACAGAGAGAGATAGAGCATGAATGGGGGGAAGGTCAGAGAGAGAGGGAGACGCAGGATCAGAAGCAGGCTCCAGGTTCTGAGCTGTCAGCACAGAGCCCGACCTGGGGCCCGAACTCGCAAACTGTGAGATCACGACCTGAGCTGACGTCGGACGCTTAACCGATTGAGCCACCCCCGTGCCCCTTTAATGTTTATTTTTGAGAGACAGAGAGAGAGAGAGAGAGAGAGAGAGAGAGAGAGGGCATGAGTGGGGGAGGGGCAGAGAGAGACACACACATGCAGAATCTGAAGCAGGTTCCAGGCTCTGATTTGTTAGGACAGAGCCAGACATAGGGCTTGAACTCACAAACCAGGAGATCATGACCTGAGCTGAAGTTGGCCGCTTAACCGACTGAGCCACTCAGGCGCCCCAGTATTTCTTGTTTTAGCAATAAAATGTGTGCTTTTTTGGAACACAAACAGAACTTCATTATTTTTAAACATTCATATTTTGATATTTAATATTTTGGCAAGATTATAAGCACTCCAAGAGAATCTTTGATTTATCTGCTAACTCGTACAACCTATTACTGTCTTTCCATTTTATGAGGGACCGTGAGGGAATTTAATTGACTTTACCAAGGTCACCAGCAAAACAATGCTTAGAAACCTGAGAGAGAATCCTTTCTGCTTCCAAAGATTTTGCGAGTTGGCTCCTGTAAAGAAAAAATTTTTTCTGATGAAAGAGTGCCTCTGGGGAATGAAAAAGAGAAGCCTTGTCTTTCAATGCCCAGAGGTTTATGTTAGTTCCAAAGTTAGAGCGTTTACATTAGGTGCAGAGCTGAAAGTAATCTTCACTTTAAATGGACATTTTCCTCATTGCATCCCGAACTTGGAAGAACAAATGAATTAATCACAAAAGCACAATTTAAAAAAAATTTCCCTTAATGGCCTAATTTTTAGTGGCAGAGTTTTGTGTATGAGGCACGTATTTAAATGACATAGTATAGGGGCGCCTGGGTGGCTCAGTCGTTAAGCGTCCGACTTCGGCTCAGGTCACCATCTCGCGGTCTGCGAGTTCGAGCCCCGCGTCGGGCTCTGGGCTGATGGCTCGGAGCCTGGAGCCTGCTTCCGATTCTGTGTCTCCCTCTCTCTCTGCCCCTCCCCCGTTCATGCTCTGTCTCTGTCTCAAAAATAAATAAAAACATTAAAAAAATTTTTAAAAATTAAAAAAAAAAATGACATAGTATCGCAGTGAGACATGCATGTAAAAGACCTCTCCTGCACTGTATAGTCACGAAGCCAACGTTTGTTGAAAGCTTGCTAGTCAAGGACTATTCTCATCTTCTCGTTTAATTCTTATAAAAACAAAACTGGGGGAGGGGAGATGGTAGTGATATCATGCCCATTGTACAGATGAGCAAATGAGGTCTAAGAAAGTTAACTCGTTTTCCCAAGATCACAAAATTAATGAGGGTTGGGAGGCGAAATGTCAACAGGCTGAGTATTCCAAACAAAACAAAACTCACTATATTAAGAAAACCTCAAAGCCCTGTCAAAGGATACTTTCTAGCCCATAAAACCTCTTTTCCAGGTGGTTTCCTAAAAATAACAATATTAACAACAAAAACCTCAGCAGAATGTTGATTCAGCTTAGTATTTCTAGAAAACCTTATTTCTATTTCTGGAGTTTTTCCTATTTTTAGAATTTTCACCACTGGTTTGACTAGTACTATTTTGTAGGTAGGGGAGCATTCAGGGAAAACTGGATTCAAATTTTCACTCTGCCTCCCACTGGCCTTGTGACCTGGGGCATATTCTCTGAGTCCTTCAAGTCCCTTTCATATTGGTGTTCAATAAATGGTTTCCAAATTTCTAGCTATAAATTGTTTTTAAGATTCTTTTTTTTTAATGTTCATATATTTTTGAGAGAGAGTGAGAGAGACAGAGGATGAGCGGGAAGGGGCAGAGAGGGAGGCAGACACAGAATCCGAAGCAGGCTCCAGGCTCCGACCTGTCAGCCCAGAGCCCGATGCAGGGCTTGAAGTTATGAACTGCGAGATCATGACCTGACCCGAAGTCAGACACTCAACTGCTGAGCCACCCAGGAGCCCCTGGCTGTAATTTTTTTTTTTTTTTAAAGAAGTAAAAGGGTATTTGGAGATTAAGAAGTCCAAACATCCCAGTTTACAAGAAAGAAAGTGAGGCCCAGAGGAATTAAGTGACTTTGAAAAGCTTCCCAGCTAGCTCCTTGTGGAACCAGTAAGGAACCCGAGCTGCCAGAATACCAGGCGTGTGTGCTTTCACTATTCCGTGCTTTATCCTCTGGATTAACGTATGACTGATGATCTCTGCCACCCAGAGAAGTTTTCCTCAGGCAGAAATTACATGATTATCTTCACGTATAACCAGAGCGACAGTGCTGGGCAGAGCAGTGAGGATAGCTAAGTCTTTTCACTGCCTGTGAGTTTTAAGCTCTAGCGAATGTGGATCGAGTCCCTTGTTGACATCGGTGTGGCTCCCACCTGCCAGTTGGGATTGGCCTAGCATTTCAGTGAGCTCTGAAAGTTCCCCAAATACCAGTTTGGGGGTTTCCCTGTCTTCTCAGGCTTTGCTGCACACTTCAATGAGCGCTCGTGCTCCATGCTTACCCGTGGTGAGCATCTCCATGGAGCTTCTGTGGGAAACAGTCGCTTATAATTACTGCTGCCAAATGATGCCTTAAACGCATTGAGACCTCGGTGGCACGGCCCAGGGCTCTCTCCTCGGCTCTGATATGTTCAGAGTTTTCTCATTAACATGGATAAATATATACACGGCTTGCTCAGCCAACTTATGGATAACATAAATTATCTTTATCTTATGGATAAAGATGGTGAGCACCATGAATATGTTAATGAGGGAATCAAGTTATAAAAAGCCCACAGTGATAGTCCAAATGGAATACAGTGAAATCAAAAAAGAGAAAATTTAAATCCCTCAACTCAGATGCAAAATTTAGAAATTGTACAAGAATGGGGTGGGACCTTATGTTTGACATCACCTTGGCATACGTAAATTTTTACCTTGGCATAGTTCAGGATGCTCCAGAGTTTAGGTTGACTGTGAATTTGATACGAGTCAACAGCGATGTGGCTGCCAAAAAGATCATTTCATCTTGGGCTGTCTTACAACATGTGGCTTTCAGAACAAAATAAATGACAATTTGTTTTCACTCATTTTAGTCAAACCACGTCTGGACTGTTATCTTCCTTGCTGTGCAGCAGAGACATGGTTAAACTGAAGAGTATCCAAAATGTTTGATAAGACCAAGAGATGATTCAAAAGACCTGATGGTATGAAAGCTAGTTAAAGGAACGGGATTTTTTTTTCATACTGGGGGAATAATGATATGTCAAGAGCTATGAAGGAGCTGAGATTTTACCATACTTGCAAGCTGATAAGTTAGCCTGATACAGTTTCATGGATGCTGATAGAAGCCTTAAGACTCAGAGACACAGGACACTTCATTACAGCAATCACAGGACCCAGCTTATCAGCATTTTCTTGTGCCAGTTCCTTCAACTCCAATCCCACAGGGCAACACCAAAAGAACCAGGAAGCGCCTGCACATGGTGGGTTGCACTATAGGAAAGGAACCCTGATTAGGAAATCCCAATCTTTTATCATAGTCTGCAAGCAAACCCGTCCGATGATTTTCCTATGGGATGGGAGATACTGTCTCTCATCACCCAGCTTTGAAAAGAACAAAAAGCTATCAGTGCCTCCGCTGGAAAGATGGGCACAAAGAGAAGCGATTCGTCCACTGTTTTCAACAATAACATTTTGTCATGTTAAAAAAAAAAAAAAAAATGACACTTCTAGAAATCCGTCACTTCCAAGGAAAAAACCATGTCCAATTGGTGACAGTTACCAAAAGCCACATTTATGGTGGATAGGGAAATATTTTTATAAAAAACACAACAAGAAACAAGAAGCAGGGCAAGCCAAAAATGCAAAGGACTTCTCAAGAAGTTAGATGTGGTCAGGCAGAAGCCAGGCAGCCATTTGTAGTGACTGTGAAGGACTATTAATATTCATATACCAGAGAAGTGTTGAATTTAATGTTACATTAAGCTGCTTCTGACACTCCATTTATCAGAAAACAGAGGGAAAGAAAGAAGTGAAGTAACTAGGAAAAAATGCATGACAAAAAAGGATAAAGGGTACTTTCAAACTTGAAATACTTCATTGTATATCTTCTAAAGCTCAATCTGGGCCCCAAGAGGATCCAGACATCTCTTTGATAAGCCAGAGATAGGGCTGTATCCAAAGCCTTTATGAACATTATGTTGTAATCTCCCTCGTCTGCTCCTTCGGCTAAGAAAAACAGCTCAAAAGTCTATTTGGAAATAAAGAATCTCTGAAGCTTTGCCCTAGATTGATTATCCTTGTTTTGAGAAACAGAATCTTTTCTAAGGAATCCTTTATAATCTACCTAGATGCTTCTGGTTGTCCAGACACTTAAAGTGAAGTCTGGGAATACTTCAAAAGAAAATACATTATCCATAGGGTGTTTGTTTGTTTGTTTGTTTGTTGTAAAGACATGAAACATTTGTTTCCCGCCTCTAGAGAGAGAAAGGGGGGAGAGAAAAGGAGAGTGAGATTATTTAAGAATCACCATCATGACAGTTAGCAAATGGATGTGTTTTTACTTTGTGGATTTATCACCTGCCCATTCTGTTTGAATTTCTTCTCACACCACTTATGTAAGGTGATATACAGCTGTAGCCAGCAGGTAGAGATGACGGAGGATGTGATTTGACCTGTTTGCTTCTCTCTTTCTTTACGTGGAAAGTGAGGTGTTGAAATAGACAGCAGCCGTGTTTCTTTCCAGCTTTTCAGACTCCAAAGAATCCAGGAAGAGCCATTTTCTTAAAAGCTGGCATAAATTTGGAGCTCTTAGAGATGGTAATAGGGCTTGGGGAAAAAATGAGGGCGGAAATCACCTTTGAAAGATGGTTTAAAGAGAATCTCTCCTACCCTAAAGCGTAGTAACATCAGTCAGGATATGGGGAAAGGCCATGGAATGGAGGGGTAGAGTAGGGTCCTGCGTTGCTTTGTGACAAGACCTGGGTGTGGTTTATGGCAGGAAACTGGAAACAAAATTTCCATTCTTTGCTAAATCAGCCTGGAATGCTATTCTAAAAACTGACCTTGGAAAAGGCCGCAGACTGGCTGAAGTGTTGGAGCCTGGCTCCTCAGGCCAGGGCACATTGTAGGCTGGGGAGGCCTCGCTTCTGAAGAGATAGACTTCTGTCTGGAAATGATTTGTTGAGTCTTTTAAGAAACAAGAGATACAGGGACGCCTGGGTGGTTCATTCGGTTGGGCTTCTGACTTCAGCTCAGGTCATGATCTCGCGGTTTGTGAGTTCGAGCCCCGCGTCGGGTTCTGTGCTGGCAGCTCGGAGTCTGGAGCCTGCTTCGGATTCTGTGTCTTCCTCTCTCTCTGCCCCTCCCCCACTTGCACTCTGTCTCTGTCTCTCAAAAATGAATAAACATCAAAAAACAAAAAAACAAGAGATACAGAGTTTACAGTGTCCTTCTTTTATACCTCACAGCAAGCAAATGACTTTTTCCGGCATGGATTAGTTTGATCCCAGATAACAGCTACACATTTACTGATTTGGGCACTTTGGAGATAAGGGCTCTACTCTACAACTTTGAGATTCCTCAACAATTGAGACTCCGCCTCCCACTCCTGTGCATAATTTGTCTCACAAGACACACACTTCAAATATCACAAATCAGATCTCAGAATTTATTTAGGGTTTGGGGACTAAAATATCTTTGAAAATAATTGTGTCTCAATATGTTTTACATGTCAGGTTTGAAAGTTGACAGCTTAACTATCCTTTTCTTTTAATGACTTATGGTGGACAAATAAAATTTCACATCTCACCAAATTCACCAATACATTTACAATATGAAAGCTTCAGGTTTTCAATAAAACACTGTGCAATGAAGCCAATAAAAAAGGAACTTAAATGCATATTTTTTCCTACATACATAAGCATCTGTTCCAACTTCTGCCTCCTAAAACTGTTGCTTATTTTGTTTCAGCTTTAACCCTTAAAAATAGTGAAAGAATGATCTGGATTGGAATGTTCATTACTTTAACAGCAGGAGTCAAGTTAATCTGCTTCACACCCCATGTTAGACTTACTTTACTCAGTGCTTAAGATATTTAAAAAAGGTCTCTTGGAGGGAGCACTTTTGATCTAGAACTTGGGGTCTCCTGGGGGCATTAACCAGGCAGAGCTTAGACTGACAATGAGTTTGCCACATCTTTCTGAATCCAGACGTAGCTCTCCTCTAGAGTGACCTTGGGAAAGTAATGTGTTCATCCTGGGATGCGGATATACAAGGTAGAGGGCAGCTGCACTTGTTATAAATATCTTGTAAGGTAGGCAAAATGCTGCACTGTGACTCCGGAAGCCAGAAAGCTGGGAAAGAGAGGGCTTATGTGACCTTTCGAGAATACACTGTTCACCCCAAGGAGCTGTGAGTAATTAAAACAGAGAGTTAGCACTTCTCACAGAAGGGATCGATTTACTCCGAATAGCCCGAAGGTTGTGATCACTTGCTAGGATACTCTTGCTCTCACCAAGAGAGGGGAGGAGCAGGGGAGACCCAGTGAGGGCACGATGAACAAGGAACAGTAATCTGAGAAAGGGAGACAGAAGTGGAGTGAGCAATGAAGGGAAGAAGGGAAGAAAAGCAGGCTTCCAGAGGCCCCGTGGCACTTACTGGCAATCCCGGGCTCAGAGCCGCAGAGGCCAGGTGGCTATTTCGGTCTGTTCCCGTTATAGAAGCCCATCCCGATGCTGCCCTGAGGAAGGGTGCGGAAACTCGAAATGACAGCCACTCTTCATGTCATTTTCTTTCTCACCAATCTGCACTGACTCCCACACTGCATTTTGCTTTTAAGGACGCCCTGCTGCTCCGGTCCACCTTTATCCTTTCTATACAAGTTCCAGCAACCCCCCAACCACCTTCCACCTTCCCCAGCCAGTCTGCCCTCCTGGCTGCAAGCTCCACACCAGCCCCTCTCTTCCTTTACTCTATTGTTTTCCCTCCTCTCCTCCTTCGCATATGCCCAAAACATCTCCATCCTGTTAGGTCAAGATATAATTTATTTCATCACAATCACTCCCATTGCGTAAAGCTTTATAGCCAACATTGAAACATGGACCATCACACTTGAGTCCCACTAGGATATTTCCCTCATTATCTTGACCCACATCCATCTGTCCCATGTTCTGTTTCTTGAAGTATTTGTTCGCTGAACCAGTTCTATAGAATCAAATTTAGGGATGGAAGGCTGTAGTCATCTACATTTTCAACAAGCTCCCCCCCGGAAAAACTGGAGTTAAGAGTAACCTAAGGAGGCAGAATTTTGACTATGAATATTTACTTTATATTTCTCCCTGATGTTTACACATTTTTTTTATCATGATCATGTACAACTTTTATAAGAACAATTCGTGTGGGGGGCATATATATTTTTTAAAGTCCCAGATGAATTTGATAGTGTGGGAACCATAGGTCCATAGCAGTCATTTGAATGAGAATTCAGACACATGCCTTCTTTCATTTCTTAGGTTTCCACCAAGACTGACAGGTACTCAAGAGCAAGAAAATTGCCCTGTACTTTTCCTGTTTCTCCAGTGCTAGAAATGCCAGGCTCAAAGCAGGCGCTTAAATAAATACTTGAAGGAGTGTGTTTTTTTTAATATTTATTTATTGTTGACAGAGAGACAGAGAGAGAGACAGAGCGTAAGCAGGGGAGAGGCAGAGAGAGAGAGCGAGGGAGACACAAAATCCAAAGCAGGCTCCAGGCTCTGAACTGTCAGCGCAGAGCCTGATGCCGGGATCAAACCCACGAACCACGAGATCATGACCTGGGATGAAGTCAAATGCTCAGCTGACTAACCCACCCAGGTGTCCTGCTACTTGAATGGGTTTAAATAGACTCCCATTAAAATAGAAAAAATCGACTAGGGACATATGTGACATGGGTACATTTGAATTAAAAAAAACAACATTATAATTAGTGGGTTAAAGAAATATGCATTCGTAAAACAGAAAAAATATTCAGGTGACATAGTGGACCCTGGGATGACTACAGATTGGCATCAGCGTTCTACTTTAGATCTAACAGCAAAGGATCTTTGGAGGCGTCAGTAAACTACCAGCATGTAGGTATCACAAGGTGGTTCTCTCTTTTGAATCGGACTCATTCTTGAAGTGGTGTGTTCAATTATAAAATCTACAGCTAAAGACGAAATTTAAGTAGTTGGAGAGAGTTAAGAATCAAAAGTTGCTGGTGGGGATGTACAATGATGTAGCCCCTCTGGGAAACAGTCTCAGATTCTTCAAAAAGTCAAACATAGAGTTAGCATTTGACCCAGCAAATCCATTCCTAGGAATATACTCAAGAGACCTGAAAACATGGGCTTGAAAATATACAAAGACTTTATACAGTTGTTCACAGCAGCATTCTCCAGACTGGCCAATGGATAACCATGACAGAGGATAGACCGACAAAACAAGGTATAGCCAAACAATGGAATATTATTTGGCCATGCAAAGGAACGCTACAACATGAACCTGCCTTGAACACATGCTAAGTGAGAGAAGCCACACACCAAAGGCCACATATTCTATAATACCGTTTGTATAAGATGTCCAGAATTGGCAAACCCATAGAGATAGAAAGTGGATTCAAGATTGCCACGGGCTGGGTGGAAGGGGATGGGAAGTCATTGCTAGTGGGTGTAGAATTCCAGAGTTAGACAGTGGTAATGGTCACACAACTCTGGGAAGGATCTAAAAGCCTCTGAATTGTACACTTTAAAAGTGTAAATTTTATGGCATGTGAATTATATTTCAATAAAGCTGTTATTTTTTTAATTTATTTTTTTAATTCAAGACGGGTGCCTGGCTAGCTCATTTGGAAAAGCTGACTCTTGATATTGGATTGTGAGTTCAAGCCCCACGTTGGGTGTAGGAATTATTTTTAAAAAATTAATTAGCAAATATTTTTAAGTCAAAGGCAACATGGGGAGGGGGGAAATCTGCACAGCAGGTCCTCCAAAGAATGTTAAAAAAAAAAGGGGGGGGGAGACAATAAAGCAGTTTTTTTAAGGGCTGCCTTTTCAGGCATGGTTGGCCTTTTTAACTCTTTTTTTAATAAAAAAAAAAATAGGATGGCTAGCTGAGGAGAAAATTAGAAGACATAGATTATAAATACAGCTTCAGGAGTTTCATTTAGGTACAAGGTTTTCCTACATTAGAAGTTGGAATAAGAGGTTTTCTCATCTCTCTTTTTTGGGGTCTTAAATAGTGCTTAGTACAGGTTGTACGCAGGCAGGACGATCTGTGGGAGCCCTTTCTGAAATGTGAGAGGGTTGAACTCGATGACCTTGCAGCTTTTTCTGTCTCTCGGGACACTGTCTGTCCTCCGCATTCTGTCTCACACGTGGCCACCAGTGCATTCGTCTCGGTGAAATAGGAGAGGAGATGCTACCGTTTCTTGCAAAGTTTTATTTGGCTTCCCTATTCAGCCATAAACACACATTCCTCTTAAGACTGTGAAAGTCTTCTCTTCTAGACAATTAACTTTTTGCTTACAAACACGACTCGTAGCTGCCATTGCAACCCAGAATTTCAGTCACGTGTGTGAAAAAAGTAAATTCGCATTATGTATGGACACCTCCACACAGGTTATTAATACAAATACCTAGAGTGTACTTGGCCTGGTGAAGCGTTTTCAAACCTCCGCAAGTCTTTGATTTCAGTTGTATTTGAGAAATAAAATGAGCTCATCCTCACTCATCTTTACTAGGGATGGGACCATTTGCGCTGAACTGTTTGCTCTGTTTGCTCCCCAAAGCTGCCTGCTTTGTAGGAGATAATAGGGACCTTCTTCGGTCTACTCAGCACAGTCTTCCTTACTCTCTGCCAGGGACCCGATTCCCACGATGGTAAAGCAAACTGAGAGACACCTTCAGAGCAAAGAAGTCTCTTCGTGGCCCCGTGACCAGATTCATTTCAGAGCCATTCTGTTCTTTATTCTCTGGTTGAGGGGGGAGAGTGCTTCATTTTATGGCAAAGTTTATGTCAGTGCTGGTGCTCTTGCTTTCACCACCACACGTATTCAGAAGTATTCATTCGTTGAGTAAACAGAGAAATTCAAACCTTTCTATTTTTGGCGAGTGTTAGAAACCTTCATCCCCCGTATCCTCAAATGTTTTGTAACCCAACGGCATGGTTAATAAATGAGGGATTGTGGACCTACGACCGGGTGTTGATGAAACTTGGTGTGTTTAGAATATTGGCTAAAGAGAAATCCTTGCCAAATCATGATGCACGTCACCTCCTCCGGAGGGGATCCTGCTCCCCCTCCGCTAAGCAAGGGCATGGTCAAACTGCCCCTTCTCCAGCCCTTCAAGTCCATCAGCCCAAGTCGAGGTTGGCATGCTCCGATACGGGTCCAGAAGAATCCGGAAGCACCTGACAATGAGGATGCCCAAGAAAATGAACAACAAAATCACAAAAACAAATGTGGTCTTCTGTTCCAGAGACATGCTAGAATCTGATGATGTGTTCTCAAGGGGCACTAGGGGTGAAGGGACGGGCTGTCCTCCATCCATCGTCCAGGGAAGCTAGAGCACAGGATCTCCCAGTTTCCTTTTCTTCCATCATCAGTCTACTGAGGTCATGGTGGCTACTGCGCCTTGGACAGGCTGAGTTATCTGCAAGAAGAAAGAAAGGGAAAGGAGAGGGAATAAACTACCAACGAGCAACTTTATTTCTGCGCTCACAGTCATGTTTTGCAGAGAGAAGAAGGAATCTCTAAACTTTTTCCCCCAAGATGCTAAATTCTGTGTAATTACGGGAAAGAATATTTTACTCTTGCATGAAATTACCAGATTGTCCTCAGAGCAGCCACCTGGAGCCAGGAGGGATGGGCGGGGAAGACAACCAGAGTACAGAAGATGAGAAACGCACAAGGTAATGTTGACCTCGGGGTGTGCTGCCAACTTGACATCCAAAGCCAGTGTCCCCTGCCAAGTCTCTTCCAGACTCCCTCCAATAGTATGACTTTCACATCATTCTTATAATGATACCATTGATGGAACACCAGCTATGTGCCAAGACTCTAGCTAGACGCAACATAGGTTAGCCACTCTACTACAAGCTCCGTGAAAGCCAAGACCTCTAGAGCCTCAGCGGGAGGAAACTGAGGCTGGAAAAGGTGCTTAATACAGAAACTCCCGGGGAGTATCGAGTTCTGGGCTCCAGCCTCTGGCCTCCATTCTACTACTAAATGAGTGTGGGACCTTATAGTCACTAGGCTGTAAAAACGGAATCAGAAATGCCTGTGTATCTCATGGTGCTTTAATGAGGATGAATGTCTGTGAAAACACTTCGGAAAGTATACAGAGAAGAAAGACAAACAAAACCAAGAGTCGCTTCACTTAAGAACTGCCTATGGGAGCCAGGTTGCTTCTTTCCTTTCTGTTGCCTGGATCAAGGGAGAAAGGAGGCGTCTCAGACTCCCAGACTATCAAGCTTCCGCTGCTTGTCTTTTTTCTTCAGAAAACATAGACCAGGTTCAATACTTGACCCTGAGAAGCACCTCGAGAACTGAGCTAGGGAAAAGGGATTGATTGGCTGTATTTTTTTTAAAAAGCTTTACAGTAGCTTCCTACTGTGTAAGACCACCTGAAAAGGAGGAAGACAAGGGAAGAGATAAGTTATCACTATTTCCATTTTACCGATGGATAAATTAAGATATATGAATATTACTGTTTGTCTTTAAAGGCAAGTTGGAGGGCACGCCTGGGTGGCTCAGTCGGTTAAGCGTCTGTCTTCGGCTCAGGTCATGATCCCACAGTTGATGGGTTTGAGTCCCGCATCGGGCTCTGTGCTGACAGTCCGAGCCTGGAGTCTGCTTCAGATTCCGTGGCTCCCTCTCTCTCTGCCCCTTCCCCCGCTTATGCTCTCTCTGTCACTCTCTCAAAAGTAAGTAAACATTAAACATTGTTTGAAAATTTAAAAAATAAAGGCAAGTTGGAGGATCCACAACGGCCTTAAAAACTTCGGATATTTTGAACTAAATCTATGTATGAGTCTGTTATAAGAAAAATTACACAGCACAGTAGTCAGCTATAGGAATTAACATGGAATCAAAATAAATGATATTCAGTTAGAAGAAGCAACCAAATGAAAATAGAAATGATGACCTAAAGCTCTAATACAATATTTCTATAGTTATAATTGTTGCATTAGTAATCATAATAACAGTTTGCCTGTATGATGACACTTCAAAGTTTATAAAATCGCGGTTTAAGGCACAGTTTATAAAGAGATTTACAACCAGTGTCTGGGAGGAAGGAGTTACCAGTTAGGAGGAAAAAAAAATTTTTGCAGCTCTATGACTAGATATTTTTAAGGCTGGAGTCGTTGCGGTAGATTTGTTTATCATTCATTTTTATTTTGAAGTAAGATTATGATAAAATTTGACTATATTTCTTAAAAATGAGCTCCGTGGGGATATAGAGGATGTTGATGGATCGGGTTTGGTTTGGTGCGCTTGTTTTTAGGCACCCTCCCGACATCGGGTGTTAATTCTCAGCAGATAATTGGGTGAGGGGAGGGGGCAGGAAAGGGTGGCCAGAACCTCCTCTGCAGCATCCTTAGTGTTTCCAGTAATGGGCCATCTGTACTCCCAGGAAATATCCAAACTAGACTTATTCATGCCAAGTATAAAATCCACCAAGGGGGGAGCACCTGGGTGGCTCCGTCGGTTGAGGGTCCGACTCTTGATTTCGGCTCAGCTCATGATCCCAGGGTCGTGGGATTGAGCCCCACAACAGGCTCCGTGCTGGGCGTGGAGCCTGCTTAAAATTCTCTGTCTTTTTTCCTCTGCCCCTCCCCTGGTTGTGCTCTCTAACAAATAAAAATTAAAAATTAAAAATAAATTACCAAGAGCTGGGTCAAAAGAAAGTCACATGCTGATAGAGGGAGAGGCGCCTAAGCTACCCCTGTCATGGTCCCTCTGGTCTCTCTGTGTCCTATGGAGGACCCCCTCACTTTGACCCTGCCCTCTCCACTGACTTCCTGGAATCCCACTCTATGTCCATTTTCCCTCCAGCCCGAATGAGGCCAGAGCCGTTTTCTTTGTCTGTTCTTAACACGGCTGAGGTAGATATGACTTTTCTGGAAGTTCTTTATGAAAACATTATGTAAGCCAGAAAGGAAATCAGGAGAAGTGAAGGCCATTAACTGTGTATACACACAACATAAAGATTTCTGGATCTGTGAAGTTCATTGAACATGGTGAAGAACTAGACATAGAACCATTTGAGCCTGTGACGGCTCCCTTGACACAAGCTAGGGGGGCTAATATAGCGATACCTTGGTCAGCCTTTCCCTTCTCACCTCCGGTGTCCGCTTGATGCCCGGGAGCTGTCTTCCCCAGCCTTGTCCTTCACACAAGGCAAAATGCCAACTTCTTTTCTCCCAGCTCATACTTCCTAGGCTTCCTCCAGAACTCAGATTTTCGAGCTGGTCCACCGTTCACTTGGGGGCTGCAGTGATGGGTAATCATTCCAAGAAGTCCCAGCAAGTCACCTAGTCATCCTGATTCACATTATCAGCTACGTTTCCCTTTTCCGTCTCCCTGTCAATGAGTCTGGAGCCTGGCTTCTTCCCAGGGAAGTCAACTCTTAGAATGATCTAAAAATCAGTTTTAATTTGCAGTGTTACCACCCTCTGCTGATTAAAAGCAGATGCTGTGATATGGTTAACCCTCTCTATAGCCTCATCACATGCTTTTTACAAGCCTGCCAAAATATAAATATATATCCTCCAACCCCTTCGTCACCAGCCCCTTGCTGATAAACCAAACTGATGAGAAAACGGAGATGAAAGTATTTCAAAAACTCCACAGCCCTTTATAAACTGCAAGCTTCTCCCCTCCCACCATACTGTGATAACCCACTTCCTATTAAAATAACTTCATTTGGTCAAATCATCAAAGCCTCTCATTAAATTGCAATATTTTACCAAGGAGAATGACACATGAACACGTTAACAGGAATTTGTCTAGGAAAACTGCTTTTATTTGAAGGAGGGAAGGTGTGGTAGACAGAAAGGAAAGTGAAGTGTCTTTCCGGAAGTGAGGGGCCATCGGGGTTGGGGGCAGCAGACATGAGGTTCTGTGGGCAGATGGCCCAGGAGGAAAGTCCTGGAGAGGGTGGGGGATGATGGGTATAGATGAGAAGATCCGGAGAGAGTTCATCAGGGTATATGGGGGATACATAGATCCAGGAAGAAAAGCCAGCTCTTGCCCAAGCTTTGCCTGGGACTGATTGAAATCCCTGGACGAGCCTGCTTGATTTTAAACCCGCAATCAGCTAATCAATAATTTACAAATTTGGAAAGCTCAACAGCACATCTAAGTTAAAGGAAGCAGCGGACAGAGTAAGATGCAGAAAAAGAAAGAAATGTAATCACTTGACTGCCCCAGTAAAAAAATATGCAAAGACATCAAGATCTTTTAAAACGTCTACCTTAGAGTGAAATGTCCCTTATTGGCAAAAAAACGATCCTTAGAAAATGTTCACGGGTGCTTTTACCTGAATAATGAAATCTTCCTCTGAGGTGAATAGAGAAATCTGGGCAAGTAAATTATTTGAAAGGATTCTGACACAACCATCCTAAGTGCTAACAAAAACAAAAGGCGGTTGTTTTAAGTACAAGAAGGACCACGGTACTCACAGCGGTGCTTTAATCCTAGCTGGCATCCCCGTCCACGGCACAACCCTGTGTCCCCTTTGCAGGTCTATTTGCAAGTACTCAGGACACAGCAAAGTCTAATTTTCATACCGGACCAAGGAAGGCTTAATTAAAAAGAAGCGCTTCTCAAAAATCATATACCACATTCCTTTTCTTAAGTCAAACCCCCGGACTCTGTGATGGGCACAAAGTGTAAAACCCCCGCATTACTTACGACGCCCCAAGTGAGCAGCTCATCTTAGCCATCACCATTGGCACTAATAGCCACTCGCCTTACTTATAATAATTTGCAAAGAGGCCTGTCTTTCTTTCCTCATGCTTCTGACACACTGCGTCAAATTCATCTCTCTCAGCTCAGAACTCAACCCTTCTTCCCTCGGAAAACCTTTGGGCTCCGATGTCCAAGGACCCTGACTGCCCATTAACCCCCTTACAGACAGACCTGATACCCCTGTTTTCTCGACTGCAAGATTTAGGTCATCTTCTTCCAATGGAAGTTTTGTAAGGCATTAATTTATTTTCCTAATAAGTTTCCAGAAGAACAAACCTCAAATTGCGTTTGGTCCGGAGTCAAATGACCAAGAGGCAAAAACTTACGTGTGACTGAGTGTGCAGACACCTGAGGAAGCCGTTCTCACTTGGTTTGCTCTGCAGCTGTACCTAACACAGGCTGTTCTTTGAACTCCTCCAGGTTTCCCACCTCTGAGCTTTTAGTCATGATGCTCTCTGCCTGATGCCCTCCTCCTCGCTCTCTTCGCGCCTGTGGGTTTCGCTCCCTCCCTCAGGGTACACACCAAATACCACCTCCCTGGTGGGGCCTGCGTGTCTCTCCCTTCACCAGAGCGGCCAGGGTGCCTCCTGCTCTGTCCCCTGGAGCCCAGCACCTGCGTCCTGGGGCAGCACGTCACACAGGGCAAGTCTCCGCGGTGTTCAACTCTGTCTCCTTAGGAAACAGCAAGCTCCTTGAGGAATCCCTTGCTGCTCCGGGGTCACTGCCTTTTTAAACAGAGTTTCAATCAAATCTCTGGCCCCTACCAACCAAGGAACTGAACTCAAACTTGGAGGTGCCAGCTGATAGAAAGAAGGGGTGAAAAAGCACATGTCATCCAGCCCGACTGGGATGTCAGACCTTCATGTTTGCAATAGGTCTGATTTCTAAGAATACAGACAGGTAGTCTGGGTCACTGTGACTCTTCATCAGTCTTGGATTTCATGATTTAAAAAAGTAGTTATTTGGCTTTTTACCTTTTCCTTGGTTTCAGTGCTGATGGGTAGGGTCCCATCAAACAGAAAAATTAGCACATGACTTTCTGTTTCAGGGCTCAAGACTTTCTTAGTTAATTGGCCTTGTGGGTGGGGAAGAGCTGCCATTTAAAATATCCTGAATCCAGATGACCTACCTGGAAACTGTAAATGTCAACATGACCCTCCCTCAAGCTCGGCTCATTTGGACATTTCATTGCACGAGCATCGCATGATACCATTTAACAGTAAGGAAAATTATTTTATCTGGAGAAAATAGACCTTAAAGCAATGATATATGTCTTTTCTTATTTTTAAAGTGACAGCCACAGAATTAGTTCAGCGCATTGGAGACATCGCTCTGTGGAGCATTTGATCCCACCATCTCACTTTTGTGGGGATCCGTTCCCATACCCCCTCTCCTGCAACGGGCTGCAATGATAATAGCTACAATGGATGCATGTCATGTGGAGTCCTGCCCGGCTCATAGTGGGCGTTCAATAAATATGTGATGATGAATAGCATTTTCTCTGTGCGCCGTTTTTTTGTGCAAAATGAGATTTATCTCTAAATTCTATTATGCAAACAAGCACACCAGGGAGCGGAGATTATAAGTAAACTGGCCCAAATCATAAAAACCAGTTACCAGAGGAGAAGCATCTCCCCAAGGATGCTGACTCACAAGTTTCTCTCCGGCATGTCAGAATGAGTAGAAAGTCGGTCGTCCCCCCGCTGCTAATGGTATGCAGGGTGCAGGCAAGCCATAGTGTCTGTATTTTTAAGTACCTCTAAACCACATAAGCACCGCACCTCATTTTTAAAACTTCTAAGCCAGAAACCTGGTTATGTGACTCGACATGTTTTCCAAAAGTAGATGTAAAAAACAGTGTGTCTGTGGAACAAGAACACTCCCAGTTTTGTATAGTTTACGTTCACATTTAACGGACAGGACGCTCTGTGCTTTGTACAAAGACATCCTGTGTACCTTATTTATATTTATCTGGCAGACCAGCGAGACCAATTTGTAGACTGTAACAGGAAGGGAATTGACTGGGTAGGCAAGATTGAATTTGCAATGACCAGCAGAGACAAACTTCCTCAAAGTGCTGCATTATTCTGCAACAGTTCTGAAACTGACTGTTGAAATGTTAGCACGCCTTTGGGTGATTAACGGTGGTACATACCCTGAGACTGAGGCTAAATAGAATCACCTCTACTTTTTTGAGCTAAACAAAACCTCAGCTGCATTGCTGTTTGCATAACTGGAGTGTCTGGAGATATACTCCACCCTCTGTCCCAACCCACCCACCCTGGATGTGTAAACATCCCCATCAGCCCTGTTATATATCTCCCCCTACAACTAACTGTGAGCCCTCCACAAAAGCCACCTCATCATCTAAGTAATCCAATCACTACATAAACAAAAGCTATTACCTATGAATCTTGTGGAAATTCTGTGTAGGAACGCAGTGAACAATAATTTGCATTCCAGGATATACACACAGGGATGCAAAATATTTCCTATAAATTCAGAGATCTCATGGCCCTCTTAGTGATCAGCCCAGAAATAAATTCAGGTAAAGATTTCCTGGCTCTTTCTAGGTACTTCATGTATGTTAGCCAACATACACTCCCCTTCCCTTTTTTTTTTTTTTTTTTTTTTTTGGCTCACATAAATGTATGGCAACCTCCATATTTTTCTTTTCTGAATACGGACTTCTTGATCCAGTACAATAGCACTGATGTTTCAGAATTCACAGGATGGCTAAGGACAGATATTATTTTACACACTGAACAAACAGACCCAAGGCTACTAAAAAGCCCTAAAACAGTGACTTTAAATACATGTGAATGTGGTCAGCTACAAATGTCAACAGGCAGTTTTGGAACTGTCGCCAGCCCTCACTGCTGCAATAAGAGGTCTGTTCCCTCTGACTGTCACTGCAAAGTCAGCCTGCAGATGTCTGCTTGGGTTTGGGAGTGGACCCTGTTGTTCTGGCTCACCAGCTCTGGGTCAGCACAAGAGCTTTCTCTTCGGCCTGAGCCCTAACCTCAGCTTTACTTCTTCCCTGTCTTCATTTTCCTCCTAACATCTGCTAGAAGAGTTTTGAAGGGACTGCAGGGTACAGCTGCAGCCTTGCTGAGAAAAATCCCACGTGAGTGCCCAGGCAGTACGTGGGGGTACCAAAAGGCACCAGTAGCAAACTGGAACTTGTAACTTCATACAATACACCTTACTGTCATACCCAGTTTTCTTTCTGTTTCCTTGTGTGTTTGCTAATGCAAAAGCGTGCTTGCTGATACCTCAGAAGGCTGGAGCTGCACAGGGCTCACCACGCAGGGGCACCAGGGATGGTCAGCATCATCATTATGAGTTGTTGAGTTGTGATTCTTTGTGAACAAATTAAAACATCCCTGTTACATTTTGGGAGGTTGGACGTTTTAGGTGAATGGAAAAAAAAATACTATAATGGACAAATAGCTTTCGAGAATAATTTACTGCAGCTTAGCAAAGAAAAAAGCCTATTTTACTACTCTTTTATCCAGTATCAGTAGCATAAACTTAAGCATGCTTTAAAAATAAAGGTACCATTACATTTCACCCCCCTCGTATTAACTTTACCCGGCAACTGTTTAATTAGACTTTATCTGGCATCTAGATCTAAATTCAGATCTTGGATCCAAAAGCATCTATGTGATCATTGCTCATGCATGAATCGTAAAGTTAGAGAAAAGCATTAATTAGCCCATCAAAGACACAGTGTTGGTCAAGTACCTGGGTCTGGCTGAACAAACACTTGATCCATTTCCTGGTGGAACAGTTACAGGTAGTTACAAGCCTCTTTAGTTCCCATTCTTCCCGATCAAGCTGTGTTGAAGCAGTAGACAGTGGTAGCTGCTAGCAGCTGATGGCACACCCCAGATCTAAAGCTGTTGTTTCAGGCTTAGAAACTTCCCATTAAAACCCCCGAGTTAAAGGAGCATCGCCTTTCTGTGTGAGGCATCATTAGCGGCCAATACGGCTGCTTCTTTGTGGCGAGCCATGATTTCAGTTCTGCCTCAGCAACTCTTCAGAGGATTCTGCTTCAGTGAGTAGAGGCAGTATCCTAGCAGTGTGTCTGAAATCATCTTCAAGAAAGCATTAACATTCAAAAGGAGTACGGGGGGGGGGGGGGGGGCCAACATCACAGGGCATTCCCATACCTTTTCAAAATCAAAGCCATACATCTACCAGTACTCTGTTCTTCTGTATCGATTGTTGACATGGTTCCTCTTTGGGGATGTCAATTAGCACCTTGCAGCGACCAGCCTCCATATTGATTACGGTTTATGACCTTCGGGCCAACTTAATTAAGAGGAAGACTTCTAAGGAAGGGCATCAACATAGTATTTGGGAAATGAAGGAAAGGCTGTTTTTCCTAAAGAAAACAAAACTGACCTTTCAGAAAAGTAGTAATGATAGGAGGCGAAAAGGAAAGAACAATTTAAAAAAATCATATTTTTACCACCTGTTTGTAAATTTGCTAGGCTATGGTTTTCCAGGTCCCGTGTATCATTGGCCAGCCTGCGTAATTGTGACCTTGGCCCATACCCCACCCCACACAGGCTGTCAGAGACTGCTGATGAATAGAGCTTTGGTGAGAGAAAGTTATTCTAATTCTACAGATTCTAGTTACATGGCACAATACTTAAATTATTTTCCTTGGATAGAATGCCTAAATAAATTTGGAAAATATTTTAGGATAAAATTCATCTTTAAAAAAAAAATTGCTTCTCTGGAAAGAATTCAACACAATCCCTAAGATGGAACATCCTTGTTTTTTGGCAACTCACCACTTTCTTTGTTGAAGTGGAAACACAGTTAGCAACAACACCCACCCACCAAATGATGGGGTGCATGGTATTTAAAGCTCACTCTGACTGTGCCTGTCAGCTTTGCTGTCTCTTTGGCTCTCGCAAGAAGCCGGCCATTACCCGGTAGCTGTAGGGGACTGGAACAGAGCTCATTTTCTAAGAAGAAAATTTCCATCTGCTAGCAACAGACAACAATCCTGGATAGACCTCAGACCCAGGAAGATGTCATTGCCAAATGTTATGATCTAATGTCAGAATCAAACGCTTGCCATTAGAAGCGAAGCCCACCAGAATATGAGGGTTCTCTACACATATGTTTTCAAGATTTTTAACTGAATCTCCTTCTATTTAGTTTTTCTGACTGTTTTACACACACACACACACACACACACACACACACAGAGCAATGGGACAAATGAAATCTGACAAAGCACTATCATTCAATACTAACTGGTATCCTCTGTGCTTTTCAGCCGTCAGCGCTGGTAGATGGAGGGACCTGTCTCGGTAATGCCCACAGAGTGTGGCTCAGGGAACATTCTGACCCCACCCTTACTTATCATTCCATGGGCTGAGAAAGCGCTCTAGTTAGAAATGAGCCTGAGTTACTGTGAGCTCACCCTGCCCATGAGGCCTCCTCAGATATTGTTTTCCTCTACAGACTCATAGAGGTGGTAGAGAACATGAGAGGCCGGGGCTGCCCTTCAGCTCCCCCGCAGGCTGAAACCATCCCAGAGAGATGAGTGCCTGGCCTATTTTTAACACTCTCCAGAGAATTAGATTCCATACCCTGCTCTGACAACCTCTGTTTAAACTAACGTCTCTGTTGCTTACTTAGTCTAAATGGGCTGGCATATTTCCTTTTCATGATATCCTAGCGGCAGAAAGTCAGTCATTATCCACCATACAATTCTGTGAGAGCGCTCCTCCCCCAAGGAAGCTGAGCTTGGTCCACCAAAGAACATTTGGGGAAGGTCCCACAGCGAAGGTTGGCTGTTTCTTTTATAAGATCATTGTAATTGAAATTATGAGACTGAGCCCTCCCCCCCCCCCCCCCCCCCCCCCCCCCCCCCCCCCCGCCATGCAGCTACACTTTGTGACTCGTCGTGACTTCTGAAACAGTCAATAAGGATTCATGAAAAGTCGAGTTCTTTGAACATTTCATAGTAGGTCCTGTTTCTTGATTCTTTAATACTCTTTTTACCTCTTCTCGGAATTCTTCCTCAAATTTCTGCTTTCCAGCTTTAGACCGGGAACCTAGAATGCTACATAGAGCTGTATAAAGCTCAGACTAATACAGATTTGTATTGAATAGAATGATTTCAAGCTGTGCTTCTCTTATATATTCTGATCCCAGGGTTACTTCTCAGTGTTAATTCAGTCTTTCTTTTTAACCATGTAACATCATGAGTCAATATTATTAGAAATCTACTTTTTAAAAATATTTATTTTTTGAGAGACAGAGAGCGTGCACATGAGTGGGGGAGGGACAGAGAGAGAGAGAGAGAGAGAGAGAGAGAGAGAATTCCAAGCACGCGGTGCACTGTCAGTACCGAGCCCAACATGGGGTTCCAGCTCATGAACTGTGAGATCGTGACCTGAGCCGAAACCAAGAGTCAGATGCTTCACCGGCTGAGCCATCCAGACACCCCTAGATATCTATTTTAAGAACTTTGTCTACATTGTAATTTCAAGTGTCACCTTGAATATTCTTTAGATTACAACTCTTCCCTCAATGTTCCATGTCGCACTTTTTCATAAGGTAACAGACAATGACTATTAAAAAACAAAGAAAAAACGCTCCGTGAGCCATCACAGCTTTATGCCAACACAAAGCTGTTGTTATTAACATGACCATTGTTGCGTTTCTTTCTGACTGCCTGATTCTCAAAATTGAATGGATTCTTGGTTTGATCTTCAAACTGATCTTCCACATAGAAACATGACTCTCTTTTCATGTTCACCACTAGGTTCTTTGTAATAATATGTTTCTTCCTTTGTGTACATCTTCCTTTCATGTAGTCCAGAAGCATTCGCTCAGTTCATTCATGAAGTATCAGATGTGTTCTGTGTTGGGTGTTGAAAGAAGGAAAAATAGGGGAAGTCAGTCCGTGCGTGAGTTTATTCAAGGTTGTCACTGCACAACTCTCAGAGGCTCCCTGGTGAGGAGCTGGAGGAGGTCCACATCCAGCAGTGGTGGCCACACTCCCACACAGACCAGCCCACCTTCGCTGCCTCCTGCTCCCACACACCCTCTTCACTCCTCAGCCAGCAGACCGCTGAATTATGTCCTCACTCTTCTACAGGTCGTCTGTGGCTTCTCATTGTCCCAGACAAACAAACAAAAAAAGTTCTTGCATTTATCATCTTCGCTCCCCTTGGGGCAACACTGAACATAGCTGTCCGCTCTCTTCAGAAAAGTTCTAATAAAAGGACACGCAGAGTGAGGCAGAGCAGCAGTGCTGGTATCTCATTTCAGCCCTCTTCCCTCCTGGTCTACCCCTCTGCCCTAATGCCCCCTTGGTGCCTCTCCTTCCTTCATCTCTCATCTTCCCTTAGAGGCTAAAGCCAAGTTTAACTCAGGAAACCACCAACCAATATGAAATTAAGGGTGGAAAAGCAGGCAGGCTAGGATGCGTGTTAATGGCTCCACCACTTTGAACTCATAAAAAGAAAAAAGTGAAAGTCATTTTATTTCTTATTTTTATATTTATCTCTTGTTAGTTTAAAAAAAGTAAATCAATATATCATGTCATATAAAGTTGGGTTTTTTTAAATTAAAATAAGCTCTATTTCTAATAGCCCGCTGATTTGCCAGGTCTAAGTATAAGTTTATTTATCCACTCAGCTATCTTCATGGGTCGGTGAACATTCAAAGCACAAGGGACAGGAGGGAAGGTTTAATAATATTCACACCAAGCCTATAAATTAGGATCTATATTCAAGCATTATTAAAAGCAAGCAGGTGAAAGTCCAGCCACAAATTGGCAGCCTCCTGGTTTGATCTTTTCTTGTATGCATCTCTACCCATCACAACTGTGATATGTTGAATGCTCAATTAGCAGCTGATGAATCTGGAACAGAGTAGTATTTGAAATGAAATGAGGAGCAATCAATGCTGCAACTCAGTGGAAATGTATTTGCAAGAAACAAAACACTGATAGAATGTAATACATGTGAAGACTTCAGACTGCCCTGTAAAATGAACAAGTTCACTCATTTTTCTCTCTACAAGTAAAAAAAAAGGGGAGGGGGCGTGCCAGGCTGGTCAGTCCATCGAGCATCCGACTTCAGCTCAGGTCATGATCTCACAGTTCGTGGGTTCGACCCCCATTTTGGACTCTGTGCTGATAGCTCGGAGCCTGGAGCCTGCCTCAGATTCTGTCTCCCTCTCTCTCTGCCCCTCCCCTGCTCACACTCTGTCTCTCTCTCTCTCTCTCTCTCTCTCTCTCAAAAATAAATAAACATTAAAAAAAAAGTATCAACGAAGGAAATGCATCTTGAAAACACTGATGTCCAACCCTGTTCTATTTAGAGACAATATTTGCAAACTTTCAGATATTAATTCTAATTACAGCATGAAAGTATGAGAACGTCAGTATGGATTATTCACTCTTCGAAAGAAATTCATACTGAGGAGTTAACAGCCTGGTGGATAAATTTATTCTTTTTAAATGACTTGTACAATAATAACAGTTTTCTTAATGACTTTGAAATACTTAATGCCTTTAAAATGTCATGTAAAGTGCCAATTAGAGTTTTATACAAACCACTCCTCTAAATTTTTATGCTCTTATTTTGGCATTGTTCTTTCTGTTCAACAGCTGTACATTAGAAGGGACCTCTACTGCATGGAAAGTTGGAGGACTGAACAAATTACAACATTGAGATGATTTAGAAAATAAAATAGAATAGGCCTGAGAATTGCTTAACTGTTAGCCGGACTTTTATACCTGACCAAATTCTGGAACTAAAAATCTTGCCACTGAAAATCAATTTGAAAATCCCCAGAGGAGAAAAATAATCATACGAGGCCATTTAAAAATGCGGGTTAAAAAAATTTATGAAAAACGAATCCCAATTTCTGATATTTCAGCTTATGGGGAAACGATGGAAAGGAGGCTAAGAAAATGGCCATAAACAGAAGTTACGAAACACAGTCGCTGGATGCAAATTTCAGCTGCCTCAGTGGGTGATGTCACCAATTGCTGCTTGAAAAATCACTTAACTTTACAAGTATTTCAATATTTCATTGAGATCAATCAAAAGTTCTGGTCATGTAGCATATTATTTTAAAAGGCAGGCATTAAGAATACATCTTTCTTTTCCAATCCTATGTTTCAAACTTTGATAAGCAGCCTACCATCTATAATTTTGCCTGTATATAATATCTATGTTATATTTATATATATTAAGTGTGTGAATATTATCTGTCATCTCTATTTCTATTCTATGTGATATTAGAGTATCTCATGAGCTTGTTAAGCATGCAGATTTGAGGAGCCCAGGCCCACGTTTTTCTTTTTTTACTTTTTATAGACCCACATTTTTTTAATTCATTAAGGCCAAGAATCTATAGTTTGAATAAGAAACCTATATGACTAATGAGATGGGGAATATGAAGTCTACCCTTGGAAAATGATAAAGTTAATTGGTTTTTTTCCCTCCTTGACTGGCCAAATTAGGCATTTTGTTTTACTATTATTTTGTAATTGAAATATAGTTGGCGTGCAATGTAACATTAGTTTCAGGTGTGTCACATAGTGATTCCACAGCTCCATCTATACATTTTGCTGTGTTCACCACAAGATTAAGCATTTTAACTTCTTGAGGGAAGAGCTTAAGCTTAACTCTGGGGGTATCCCAGATTCTTTGATTAAACCCATGGACCCATCACTAGAAATATGCATGTACTGTATCCTGCTTAGAGAACTTCTGCCTGAAATTTCCTTTCAAAATACGTGCATCTTCTCTTTCTTCCTCCCCATCTTATGTGCAATAAAGTGGTAGTGAACAGTGCCCACAATAAAGGCCGGTAGTGATGAAGACAGCAGAGTGGAACTAGAGGCAGAAAGGAGTTTGGTCTATTTCTATTTCGGGGACAGGAAATGAACCAAGGAGGGCTGACTGGTGAAGCGAGCTCAGAAAACATGCAGAGGGGGCTTCAGCTGGAACTGACATGGGGGAGGAGGGGACCTTTCCAGCAGTGGGGACTAAGCTCAGGAAGGAGAAACGAGGCTACTAACAGGAAGAAGTGCAAGGTCTGGGGACAAGTGAGTGACGCCCCTGTCTTTTGTGGTTGTACACTATCCAGTGGGCCCGGGGAACACTGATCTAATTATCAGGAGAGGCAGTGGTGAAGATTGAGCCAAATTGTCACTTAGGACAGCAGGGTAGGAAAAGAGAATGTCAGCATTGATAAAATAGGAAAGCGTGAGGTCAATTTGTTAATAAGAAAATAACCAGAAAACCTGAAAAGAGCAACTGTTAAAATTTTGTTCTCTCTGAGATTAGACCTGAGAGGGGAGGGTAGCACCCGGGAGGGCTACTTTTCATTATAAGGCTTTCTAAGCAATTTGATTGTTTAACCATGTGCATATTGTTTAACTATGTGCCATTCCACTTTGCAAAAACTGTAAGAGTAATATGGGCAAACCATTAAAAAAGAAATAAAATGCTTGCTTGAAACCCAGGCAATGAGTCTCTTTATAATGGCATTTTAGGGTCCAGCAACAAATGAGTGGATAATTCTTTGGGGATGGGGGCTTCTTTGAACCCCTGAATCTCCCCCACCCAGGATTACAGTCCTTTCTGCTTATAAGTAAAACTAGTCCTTCTAGGCACTCTTCAAACATCTTGGGTGCCCTTAAAACGTGATTTCTTGTAATCACATGCAATGCAATAAAAGCCAAACTATGGCCTTGATTTCCTCGTATCATTCAGACATCATCTAATTTTTATACGTGCTATTTAGCTAGCTAGCTAGCTAACTTGTGTTCAATTATTTGTTCATTAATTTATGTGTATATATTTATACCCCATTAAATTTCAGAAACGTTTGAAGAAAGTTGTGAAGTAGATTATACATCATTAGTGGTAGCAAAATACCACTTTTATTATGTATTCAGTGAATTTTCCCATGGCCAATCTAAAAAAAGGCTAGATGTACTTGTTTTCAAATTTTGAAAAATAAAATCTTTTCAGAATGCTTTCTTGGCTGAAGCACTAGACACCATATTGAAAAATTAAAAAACCTTGTTTCTTTATAAACTTGACTTTTTAGGAAATATATATATATATAACAAATGCAACCACATAGCCATCAATAAGTTCAGTGCATATTACTAATGCCAAGCTGAAAATGTTGCATGGGTAATTAATAGAGACTGAATATTAATTCAGGAAACATTCTCAAAGAGCTTGTGAAAAAGGCAACTCTTCACTTGAAATGCTGGAGAACAGCACCTTTAAAGTGCCCTGAGGCAGAACAGACTGTCACTAAGTCTCACTTCCTTTTTCTTTCATCCTCATGAGAATGCCCTTCAGCATCACTATTAGGAAGGGTCCTTGCTCTTGTGCTCAACATTTTTCTTAATTCAAAAATGGATATGGAGCCAATTGAGAAAAATGAACATTTAGCATTGCCAATAGCCATGCAATTGGTATTGCATATCATGAATATGGTTAGGGGCTTGGGTTAAATGCCAACACGATATTCAATGGACTATGGATTACTAATGTATAAGCCCAGAAAAGCTATGTTTGCAGATGAGAAAAGGATGAAGAAAAATCTCTATCACTCCCGGCACATGCCCACATTTCTAGGCCAAGTCAGGATGGCAGAATGGCCCATTCATCATGAACAGTCACCCCTTCTCTGGTCCTGCCTTCGAAAATTAGCCTCTATGATTTCAGATGAGCTCTTGCTGGCTCTTGGAGCTCTGTCTTGATTTCCATCTGAGGATGGAGTCCAAGCCTTGTCTATCTACCTGATTACAGTTCCTTACATCTTTTTTCCCAAAACCTTTCTCATTCTGTAGTCCCATCACTCCAGAACCACAACTTTTCCTCAGGCATCTGTTTATCTAAAATAACAAATTACCCTTCTCCCATCATGTATTGTCCATTCAAAAGCTACCTGGCTTAGGAGACTAAATATGACAAAGACAAACAATGGAACTTATTTTTGCAACTCCAATCCACAACCACTCTTGTGATAGCTTCTTAATGTCTAACACCACAAAAGCAACGGTAACAATAATTAGAATAACAATACAATTGCAATGATAAAATTCAGCAACCTTATACCTTCAGTCTCCCTAGACTTTAAACTCTTACGATGGCAAAAATTGTACCCTTTTACTTGTTTTATCAAGTGAAAGTAGGGTGTGTTCGTGTGTGTATGTGTGTGTGCGTGCATGTGTGTGTGAATTTGTTCTCACTTTCTGATTAAACCAGAAGATACTTGAGAATAAAGGAGGCTGAGCCTTCTCTTAATTTATTTATTAATTTATTTTGACTGACTATGATATTAGCAGAAGTAACAACTTTACCCACAGACTACATTCTCTATTACACATTGTCCTAAATAAACATTATAGTTGTATTTTTTTCTTACTTGTTTTCTCTTGCAACATCATTGCCATACTTTGCCAGCCATATTAAAATAAGTCTAACCAAGCATAACCATTAATCACCAGCTTGCAACCAGTAATCTGCATTTGTATCTGTCAAGATGGGCTAGATAATGCTGCAATTAAAAAACGAATGCATTTTCAGTGGCAGAAAATAGCAAAATTTATTTTTTACTACATGTCCATTAAGGGTTACCTGAGGATTCTGTTCCAGTGTGATCATTTTCCTCATTCCAAGACCCAGACAGAGAGGAGACAGCCTCTACCAGCCATGGAGGTCATGGGAAAAGAGAGCATAGCAAATCATGTGTTGGCTCTTAAGGCTCTACAAGATGGCTTAAATTACATGGGCAAAGTAAATCTCATGGCCACGTCTGAATTTCATAGGCTAAGAAGTATAACTCTTCCCTAGGAAGGAACATGGGACACTGTCAAACAATGTCATAGTCTACCACTATGTTTAACTAGCGTTTTACCCTTTACATAATGACTTCCCATAGATGGTGCACCCATGATAACCTTTGTCTAGCATCCCCTGTCATCTCAGCATCCTTGAGCTTCATCCTGGACCCACATTAGCTCCCATCCAGTCATTACTCCAGTTTGCCTTGACCTTGGTTGGATCTTCTGCTTCAACCTCCTTGTCTTCCCTTTGCTCCCAGTCTCAGATTGGATTTTCATGCCTGGGTTCATTTGGTTTCTCTAGCCTCTCATTTCCTGGGTTCTCTTTCAGATTATGTCTCATCTCCTCTCTAGCTTGGCACAATAACACAGTCCATCTAGCACGCTGCCCTTCCAGCGCAGTTCCAAGAATCTTTGGCTCTTGAGTAGAGGGCAAAGTCACAGCCTGACATTTCTAGATCCGCTCCCATACCCGGACACCATCCCTAATGGGTCAAGTGTCCCAACCAGTACCTCACAGGGGCCATACCCTCCCAAGATTCTTAATATCATTATTCCAATTTTATAGCTACATAGACAAGGTTTGGGGAGATGAAGTGATTTGCTCAAGAACACAAAGATTGCATTTGAAGTATTTTTGCCTACCTCTCTTTTGTAGCACCTCAGATAAATAGACACGGTGTCTCAGAATAACTCAAACTCTGATAGGGTACTCTGGAAAAACATTCATTTCTTAGTGGGCAGAGAAAGGGGATGTGGACACTACAAGAGACTGCATCAGATCTGGAGTTTGAGCGCTGACGCTTTGGTCTGCAGAAATGTCTTATGCCAGTAGAAGTCAGGAGAGAGCATGGTGTGGAGGAGACTGGGAGGCAGGTGGAGGGCAGGGAGCTGGATCTCCGCGATAAGGCAACCAACCCTGTCTCAGGTTTGAGATCCTTAGAGGTAAGTCATTTAGGTACTCCCTTTTCATATTTTTGACCTACCTGCAGTGTCTCAAAAATAACCTTCTTATTAATCAGATTGCTTTTGTCTTCCTTGTTCTCTTTTATTGTTTCGTTTTTTTTTTCCTAACTGCACACCCCTCTCAAATCCTTGCAACCACCTTGAACTTGGCCACGCCCTCTCTTGGATGCACGTAGAATCAGAATTCGAAAATAGCAGCCACATTTCTAATAAGGTGGAAGTATTAGTTGAGACTGCTAGAGAGACCATAAGGCATAAACATTGTGTAATGGTTTTGCTTCCTCTCTGTCCTCGGAGGAGAACAGAAACCTGATACCGTCCTGAGTGCAGACACAAAAAGCTCCTCAGAGCTACCAAAATGAACAAAATAAAAAAAAAACACCCTCACCTGATGTTGGTGTTCTTGACAGGGACTGGCCCACTCAGCTTCCTGTGTAGATTTAAGAGCTTTTAGGTTAATATGGGTCTTGAAGAGGCCACTGTGTGGTAAGACCACTAACCCAACTAGTGGACAGCTGAGTTCCCTTGGTCCTTGGCTACCTGTCCCCACCTCTCACACTGAGACACTTGAATTTGCTCTTGAGTTAAAATATTGTATCATAGGTGGCCCCCCTCAGCATAGCAATGGGTCAGGGGTTGATTGAGGGAATAGATTGTCTAACCCATAAGTCCACAAAGATATTGTAACTTGAGGGGCACCTGGGTGGCTCAGTCAGTTAAGCATCCGACTTTGGCTCAGATCATGATCATCCAGTTCGTGGGGTAGAGCCCCACGTCGGGCTCTGTGCTGACAGCTCAGAGCCTGGAGGTTGCTTCGGATTCTGTGTCTCCCTCTCTCCCTCTCTGCCCCTCCCCTGCTCACAATCTGTCTCTCTCTCTCAAAAACAAATAAATATTAAAACAAATTTAAATATATTATAACTTGATTTAAAGAAAAAATTTCCATCAATGTTTTTGATGTTCGTGTTTAATAGTACAAAACCATTTCTCACAACTGTACTCTAATTAGCTTGGCACCAAAAGAGACCTCCACACTCCATCTCTGTGATGTTTTACTGCAGGGGGTATCAATAAATAAAGCAATCAGAGTTTTGCTAGCTTAAGAATACTGAGTTCCTTTATTTCAGGGAGAATTTTTTGAGTCTCTGGCTGTATATTATGACAAGAATGCAAACAAGCTGCAGTTTGGAGGGAATCTTATGCAACCATGGACACAATAACTCATTCAGAGCAGCGTAATCGACCACTGAGAAAAGACGATGGAACGTCGTGGGAAGACTCGTGGGTCCTTTGGGTTGGGACGTGTGGGAGGTGAAGCAGTGCCTGGAAGTTTGAAACTTGTATTCTGGGGCACCTGGGTGGCTCAGTCAGTTAATCATCCGACTTTGGCTCAAGTCATGGTCTTGTGGTTCGCGACTTTGAGTTCCGCATCAGGCTCTCTGCTTTCAGCCCAGAGCCCACTTCAGATCTTCTGACTCCCTCTCCTTCTGCCCACCCCCCACTCATTCTCTCTGTCTCTCTCAAAATAAATAAGAAAGCTTAAAAAAAAAAGGAACTTGTATGCTTACAGTGGCTGTGGGACAGTTATCCTAAGCAAGATAGCCCTTGGGTCCTGCTTTCCTCAGCTGCTAAATGAAAGAGGTTGTATAACTAGACCTAAAATGTTGATTCTATGCCTATCATATGCACACAAGAAAAGTATCACCACCATCTTCCCATGCTTGGGTGAGCCTTCCAGACCACATACCACCTTCATCAGGATAACTGGAAGGAGCACATAGCCCTTCAAGAACTCCACTCTTCCAGAGTAGAATGGTTACACCAGCATTTCAGGAAGAAAATTAGAAGGTAATTTTCAACTGAAGGATGAGAGCAATTTCTTAAGGGTTCTTGGACGTATTTCAGGGGGCTGAAGTATTGCCTTACAGACTGCTTCTCTCAAAGAAAGAAGAAATGGGGGTAACTCTACTGTGGAGGTGAACTCGAGACTTCACCTCCACAGGCAGAGGTCAACTGTTGAAATCTGAGGAGTGAGGGCTCTGAAGCATGGCAGGAGGTGGTGAGCCGTCTTTCCCTGCTGCAAGAACTTCTACCCAAATCTAACATGTATGCTTGCCACCCTCTGGGGGGCAGAAGAGACGATCCAGTAGGACTGAAGTACAGTTACAATTTCCATACACAGTCCTGCCTCTCACACTGAAAACATCCAATATCCGGAAGTATTTTCCACAATCCATTTGAGTATCGAAATAGTTCAGTGTTGCCTGTAAACCAATCATATGGAATTATAGTGTTATTCTAAAATGCTTGAGTTTTCTTCTTACTGATAAATGATGAAAAGAAAAATGCAATTCTACAAGCATGTTTTCATAAACACAAAGAAAACTAATCCAAATCCATCATGATTTGAGTAATGGTTCAATTCAAACTTAGTGGCTGGTAACAGCACTAGCTATGTTCCTTTCAAAGGCTACTATTTATAAAATGAAAATAAATTCAATGGATTTCGAGCAGAAGCATATTCTGTGAAGACCTAAATAAAGAGTCATTTCAGGGAGTAATTAGAAATCATGGTGCTTTCATCTGTACTTTGAATGGAAATTTTCTCATGATGCTTTGCTAAATGAATTTTTGCCATTAAGATTCCCCCATAAAACAACTAAGTACCTACACTCCAGCATCTTTACCCTTTCGAATGCTGGTCATATTGAAGCGTAATGTAATTTGAAAATTATTTCTGTTGTTAGCAATTGTCATTTGTGTTAGTGTCTCCAGTTCTCTGACCCATCTCTTAATCCTCTCCAGAAACCACTCATCCACCATACTCCATTCCTCGATTAGCTTGGCCCTATCCCCAAATGATCCTCCATAAAATACACAGTCAGCAAAATCTTAGTATAAATAATTCATAGACAAAATTTCACTTAAAATATTACACTAATAGATTATAAACATATAAAAGAATGAGGTCTAAAGGATGGCCAGGAGTTCATAGTTGCCATGAATGTAAGACATAAAGCAATTTGAGTAACTGCATTGTCCTTCTTTTTTCTCAATTTCCTTGTGCCTGTATTCTTACATATGTAAAATGGGTTTAATAATAGCACTCGCCTATCTTCTAGAGTTGTTGTAAGGATTAAATGAATTAAAATCATATAATAGAGCTTAAAATCATTCCTGGCACATAGAAGTATAGTCTATTATATAAGTACAAGCTATTATATAATCATAATATTACTTTTATCTTTTTTCTTCTGATGACACTAATGATCATAGCACATTTTCCCATGATAAAGTACGTTATAATTTTTCATTTCAGCATAAATCCAGTAAATTCAAATGTAAGCATAGTTTTAAAACCTACTACCTAAGCTTAAGTTGGAATGGAAACCTTAAAGAAATAGTGAGATCTATTCTGAATCATTAACATATATGTCAGAGTTATTTTTTTTAGCAAACTTTCACTATATGCCAAGCAGCTTAAAGATGCTTTACATGTAGCAGTTTATTTAATCCTCACAAATTAGGTATTATTATCCTGATTTTGCAGCTGAGACATAAGCTGGTTACGTGACCTGCCCAATATCACACAGGTAGAAGGTGATGAATGAAGGATTCAGATGGAGGCAAGTGGCCCCAGAGGTCATTTGTTTACACTCTATCCTGTTCTTGATATGGATGGAAAATTCCTCATCTCACTTCCTGAGGTAGCAGTTACCACTGTGCAGTAGTCAGTGCTAAGCAACTGCCTCTGTAACTTGGCAGAATTGCTCAAGTTCAGATCCTTTACAAGAAGCACAATTTTATTTAATGGACACACTTCTACAGAGTATATATCCTATCTCCCTAATTACATATGAACCTTCATAAGGAGGCTTCCATCCTCCAGAAAGTCAAGCATGGCTTAAGGCATGTGGGAGACCCTCCATATATATTGGGACACAGGTGATACATTCCCATCTGATTGTAAGCCTCAAAGAATTCAGTTTGAATGAGGTGATATTTCCACCTCTGGTTAAGGACTGGCTTCCCCTGACAGTACTTCTCCCCTATGCCATACATCTGGTCACTCTGTACCGAGTTCACCGAGCCAGGCTTTTTTTTTCATTCTTTTGAGAGCCATCTGCCTCTCTCTTGGTTTTAAAAGAAAGTTATCCCTCAGCCCTTGATGTAAATATGGAACTCTCCAGACAAGGTTAGCTTAAGAGCTGAAGTTGTCATATGTGGGGCTTCAAGACCTTCTTCCCAGGAGTCTTGGTGTAGGTAACACAGGTCATATCATGCATCTAAGGGAAATATCCTCGCAGGGATGCAAGGTGCTAAGTTGATATCTTTAAACTTTGTCCAACGGAGACAGCTAAATCTAGACACGTAGCTTTCATTATATTCTACAACAGGGTGGTAGTTATGGTATGGAAGAAGAAGCCTAAAATTTCTACTTGATAGTACAAACTCTAATTCTGCCAGTTCCCAAATTCTATACACTTGGGTAATTGACTAATGTTTCTGAGCCTCAGTTTTCTCAGATGTGAAATGAGGATAGGTGTGCTAACCCTCCCCATATGCTCTCCGTGAGTGCCTTCTTGTGCTTTATTTAACTCCTGGGAACACTTCAACAGCTGAGTGTGCCTTTTAAAAGGCATACTGTGTAAGGTGCTAATGAGGAGTCAGGATCACCATTCTCGAAAGCTTGTTCTTTCTTCCCTTCCTCCCTGACTTTTTCCTCTTTTGAAACATTAACCAGTAGACAGGACTTTCGGAAACTTCACAGAGGAGTGGAGCATTGAAAATGTCCATCTGAAAGCACGTACCCAAATAACTGGTGATTAAGACCTGTTCACTGAATCTCTCCTCCATCGAAATCCTGCCATTTGTAGCAACGTGGATGGAACTGGAGGGTATTATGCCAAGTGAAATAACTCAGGCAGAGAAAGACAGATATCATATGTTTTCATGCATATATGGAATTTGAGAAACTTAACAGAAGACCATGGAGGGAAGGAAGGGAAAAAAAATAATTACAGACAGAGGGAGGCAAACCATAACAGACCCTTAAATACAGAGAACAAACTGAGGGTTGATGGAGGCAGGAGCAGGGGAGAGGGAAAAATGGATGATGGGCATTGAGGAGGGCACTTGTTGGGATGAGCACTGGGTGTTGTATGTAAGCGATGAATCATGGGAATCTACCCCCAATCCAAGAGCACACTGTATACACTGTATGTTAGCCAACTTGACAATAAATTATATATACACATATATATATGTATGTATATATGTGTGTGTGTATATCTATACACATATATGTATATTTATATACATATACATATGTATATACATATATATGTATATGTGTATATGTATATACATATATATGTATATATGTGTCTGTATATACATATATATACACATATGTATATATTTGTAAGACCTCTTATCTGAAAACAACATGCAATGGATTTATGCATTGTCAGTGTCCTCAACCTCAAAGATAGGGTGGAATTGAATGCAAAATGCTGAAGTAGGTAGAGGGGAGGAGGCTGTGAATTTAGAAGTCAGCTCTGTGGGAGAATCTTAGGGAAGCATTGCTTCTCTCCACCCATCATTCTTTCAGATGTGAAACTCTAGGCCCAGACTCTTGTTCAGCCCCTGAACTGCCAAGGCTCTACTAGGGACAGTAGAAAATTCTCCTCTAATTCTGTTAGCAACACCCATTTATTTATTGAAATTTAGAAGATTTTGGATATAAAGCAAATTTTTCCTTCTCCTATAGATTCAGTTTTCTTATTTACTCTGGAAAAAGCCATTTCCTTCTGACTCACTGTATTATAAGGTCACCTCAGCTTGCATTGGCCATTATGGTTAAATACTCTTGGTGGGGGAAAAAAAACCTCCACGAATATGAGATGTCTTGAAAATATTAAGTACTAATAACTGATTATGGAAAATGTAACCACCCAAGGCACTTAACTCATTTCCCCTCAGAGCATCACTTTCTTTGTGTCTACATTTTATTTATTATTTTTTAATGTTTATTTTTGAGAGAGAGAGAGAGAGAGAGACAGTATAAGCAGGGGAGTGGCAGAGAGAGAGGGAGACACAGAATCTGAAGCAGGCTCCAGGCTCTGAGCTGTCAGCACAGAGCCCGACGCGGGGCTCAAACTCACAAACTGTGAGATCATGACCTGAGCCCAACTAAGTCGCTTAACCGATGAGCCACCCAGGCACCCCTTCCTGTCTTCATTTTAGAACTCACTGTTTTATATTCTAAGTCAGGGGTCAGGAAACTTCCCATAAAGGGGCAGAGAGAAAGTATTTTCAGCTTTGTGGGCCAGGCAGTCTTAGTATTTACTACGAAATTTTGTTAGAGCAGGAAAGCAACCAGGGATAATGTGTAAACAAATGAATGTGTCTGTGTTCCAGTCAAACTTTATTTATGGACACTGAAATTTGGCTTTCATATAATTTTTCACGTGTCAAATTATATTATTTTTCATTTGATTTCTCCCCTAATCACTGATTTATTTTTGCTTAGTATTTGGGGGGAGGGGCAGAGGGAGAGAGAGAATCTTGAGCAGGCTCCTTACTCAGCATGAAGCCCCACTTGGGGCTTGATCCCAGGACCCTGGGATCATGATCTGAGCAGAAAAAAAGAGTCGGATGCTTAACCAGCTGAGCCACGCGGGTGCCCTTCCCACAATCATTTAAAAAAGTAAATGCATCCATAGCTCACAGGCCATTCAAAAACAGGTGCGCCAATTCTGACGCCCAGGCCCTAGGTCCTCTGCCACTGTTTCAATTCACCTATGAGTCTTTTGAAGGCAACCGCCATATTTTCTTCAATATATGAAAATCAGATTTTGTGATATCAGCAATGAATATTAATGCCAAGAATCACAGGAATGTGCAAACCAGTACAAGAAGGGAGAAAGGAAGGAAGAACGGGAATGAACGTAACTGCAATGTCACATCTTTAAGAGATGCTCAAATTGGCCTGTGCTCGTGTGAAAACATTTCTTGATAAGTTATTTGGAAACATTACCTTTTACTTTCTACATTTGGAATTCCGGTCACAGTTGAACATGGATTGCTCCGTGGCGCTTCAAGAGGCTGCTGGGGCCTTGCCGTGATTAGCATCAGAACTGAAAAGATGGGATACGAGCCATGATTGTTAATGGAAGCAACGGCTTCAGCCCATTATCATTCTGCATGACAGACAGGCAGAAAACAAATCCAAATAGAAAGAAAGAAATCTCAAGCTTGTTTATGCGTCTTGGTGTTGAAGAGCATTTTCAGAATAATTCAAATAAGGCTACATCTCTCCGAGTCGAGGAAAAATCTATAGTTGAAAAGATTTTTTCAGAGTTGCATGGTACTTCTGGATTTCAGTTAAGCATGTGAACTCTGCTCGTAACTTGTGGTGTGAGTTTACCTGTTGTCCAGGGGGAGAAATGGGCTCCGTTCCAGTTGAGAAAGTTTCCCACTTGTTACTCTCCTGATCACCATGGATACAGTCTTTCTCAATGAGTAGCAAGATTGCTAGGAGAGCTAATGCAAGGCCCAAGACAAAATCTTTTACTTTCAGATCTTCATACTTTTTAAAAAAATATCACATGACTGCAGCTAGAAATTCATACAGATGAGCGCCTCCATGAAAGTCTCAAGACTTCTAAAACTTGAGCAACACCAAAGACAGAAGGTCTAAACTATTTTCATTTCAACAGGAAAAATCTTAGAATTACCAAGTTGGAGTAAACGTTGGATATCATGTAGCATTCCTCAACAGTTATCAGAACAATACTGAGGTCATTTCAGTTGGAAGAAAACCCCAAGTTCCCTACATACATACTAGATCTCCTGTCCCAATATTTATGGTCCCCGCCCCCCCCCACACACACACACAGTAGATATTATCCTTGTGCCTAATTCACATCCTGGAAGGCAGTTCACCTGCAACGCCTATTTTTCTGGAAACTCACTGATGATGTTACTAGCCCACAATACCAACAGCTGAGGAAAGAACTTTGAAAATTTTGCTGAGTTTGCAAGAACTGTGTGAGGTTCTTTTCTCCCTCTGCATTGGTGACTAACAAATTTTGCTATATAGGAAAAGCAAGCTATAAAGATGACTCTGAAAACTCCAATCAAAAAGTCTGGTCCCAGAACAGTCCCCTAGTCTAGAAATTGAAGTGAAAAGATAAACTTACTGTGCTTGATAGTATTCAGGAGCAACCAGTTTTGAACCTGAAGCTTTTTGTCTGGCACAATACAAGCTCATTTTCTACCTTTCATAATGCAAGCTCTTCTTTCATCTTTCCTAAGTCAACGACATCTATATTCTCTCTTCAAATATACAGCTCCTCCCACAACATACACACCCTAAAATCTTGCTGGCTCCCTCCGAAAAAATGTGGGGGTCTCTCCCAAATCTGCTTCCTCTGAATATGTATTCTGATGATTCTCAGTTTTACCTACTAGAATAAATAAGTGTCTACTGAAGTTGGTAGATTACGGGCGCCTGGGTGGCTCATTCGGTTAAGTATCCAACTTCAGCTCGGGTCATGATCTTACCTTTCATGGGTTTGAGCCCTGTATTGGGCTGTCTGCTGTCAGCACAGGGCCTGTTTCGGATCATCTGTCCCCTCTCTCTCTGCCCCTCCCCTGCTCATGCACGCTCACTCCCTACCTTTCTCTCTCAAAAATAAATATTTAAAAAACTAAAGTAGATAGATTATATCATCCTTTGAATGTTATAATGTGAATATTTATTTATGTGGTGGAACTGTTGAATGTTTAACATGTCTGTATGTATACAGATTTTATATCTTAGATTGACATTTAGGGTCGTATAGGAACTGAGTTTAACTTATTTGGGGTCCCAGAGTTGTTCCTAGACATTGTCTTCAGTGCTGACCCTTTGTATTGTCAATTCACATGCTGACTTGAAAAAGTGCTTTCTATATTTCCCTGCATCAAAATTTACCAACTTCATTAGCACTCTGTTCTCAACTAGCTGTCAATTAGGAAGGAGTTGTGATCAACACAATGATGTTGATGGATATTCATGCCTTAACATATGACTTTCTCTGGAATCCTGTACTTTAATTAGGATTATATTGAAGGGAATCAAAATGGCAGGAATGAGTGTGTATCACAGATGGAATTACAGGCAAAGAGGGAGGTATTTTTCGCCCCAAGAGCTTTTCGAGATTCTCATATACAAGGAGACAGGCGCCTCATTCCGCACAAAGCTAGCCTAAATAGCCCAGCCCAGAGGAGCACTTAAGACACAGTCTTGATAGTAATGACTATATACACAGATTGTAAGTGAAAAATATTCATGCCAAATAGTATACATGGCAATATTTTTAAGGTTATGATTGTAAGGGGCCTCTTTGCATAATAATTATAAATAATGAAAAACCTCTAATCTCTGTTGAACTTATTTAAATAATGCTGTAATCATCTGAACTTCATCATATTGGCTATATGCTTCAGCTACCCATGGGCTTATGACCGTAATTAGTCAATTCATGAATTTCAACCCACTTATACTTCTAAATTTTTTAAAAAATTTTCTTGTATAAGTGGCTCAATCTTAAATAGGTCATTAGCTGCAATGAGAAAGGGAAAAAAAATAGTGATTTGCCTTTCAAGGAGCTCGTATTTCAACCAGGCTTAATGTTTCTGGTGTGGTCTCTAATAAAGGCATACACAAATGTTTCTTGAATATATCTGGCAGCCAAAGACATGAGTGGTCAATGACCATATCAAGGAAAAGTAGTGAGAAAATTCACAAATCACTCTTCAGTATATATTCCTGTGATTAAAACAGGAAACAATTTTTAGGTTAAGCAAAACCATATGCCTTTATTATAGGTATAAATATTTGAGATAATTAACTGAATTTGTCACTGCTATTAAATTCCTATGAGTATTCAAAAATTTTAATGAAGGCAGAATATTTTTAAATAAACAAATGATCAGCAGTGAAAATAAATATATTTTTTAAATGTTTATCTACTTATTTTGAGAGATCTCACAAATGGTGAGATCATGGCCTGAGCCAAAGTCAAGAGTCAGACCTAACCAACTGAGCCATCCAGGCATCCCAAGAATAGATATTTAAATGGATTTTAAGTTATAAATGTGTTTATTTTTTCCTAGACACAAGTAATAACAAGAATTCTTTCTTTTTTTTTTTTTTTTTTTTTTGCCATGCATAAATATATATTTATTTAGGCAAGCTTTCAGGAAGAATTTTGAAATGTGTTTAGAAAAGGTGACATTGTGGCCATAAATACACTTCATAAATATATATCCAGCATATCTAAAGGGGTTGGTTCCTCACATTTTTTAATTATATTCACTGACTTTTCTGATGAGAGAAACTCTTCCTGCCAGAGTTCACTATTTATTGCTTAAAATGTCTCATTTATTCTCACAGATTCATTTAGAAGTCATTTATTTTAGTAATTACTTTGTAGCTGAAGGTAGGGAACATAGGCGTCTCTCTCTCTCTCTCATTTTCGCTCTCTCCTCCAGGTAAGGAGGCAAAATGATTTGCAGAGCAGAGAAGAAATTTTGAACCTCCTGCATGGCCATGCAATGTTGAAATCTATCGTGAAACATTGCTTTGTGTCTAAGTCTTCAGATACTTGTATCCATTCATGCTTGGTTACTATTGGTTGGATGCATGTGGGGATCAACAAGCAGGCTCCTGGATATTTAAAAGAAAAGAAGGCGAACTTTAACATGGCCGCATTCATTGCTAGATCCCTTTCTACACTGTGGGGAGTAGTGGTCCTCGTGATGGGGACAGACACCAGAAATGACAACTAACCATGGCACCCAGCCTCCTCCAAGACATGAGTAACAATAGGATAGGGATATCCTATTTTGCTCACTTCTGGAGTAAAGGGACCCAGCCTCCTTCTTCTGGAGTAAAGGGACCCAGCCTCCTTCTTCCGGAGTAAAGGGACCCAGCCTCCTTCTTCCGGAGTAAAGGGACCCAGCCTCCTTCAGAGATATTATATCAGTATTTCTTCCAGAGCCCTGCCAACTAGTTTCTGCAATCACTCGGAATGTGCTAATAAAGTGGAGTGATTGAGTATGCCGGTAACCTCCAAAATCCACACATTTTCAGCAATAACAAATAAACTTTTAGAGTTCTGATGGTTGGGAAATAAAAAAAACAAAAGCCCCTTTCCACAGAGTCCTAATGACTTATACATTCATGCCAAGAAGGCAAAAATGACATTCTGAAAAAGATTACGTTATTTCTGAAGAGTCTAGTTTCCAATAGGATGGCCAGAAATTCCCTGTCACCTCAAGGCTGTGCGAGCCTAGCTCTCGCCATGATTTTGCTCTTTAAAAAGTTGCACGAGAGCAGGACAGTGTGGACAGTGTTCCCTTTCTCCTCCCTTGTGTAAAATCAGGTGAAGAAAACTTCAAAGCCTGAGGTGTTGGGGTGTGGGACAAAAGCGTGTCACCTTCTGACACCAGACATCCTGAGCTTAGTTTAGAATCCAAGGCTCACGGCTCTCAGGAAAGTTTCCACGGCAACCAATTGGCGGTACATTTGCACGTGGTTGTGTTATTTGGAGTCTTATTCTCTTTCATCTCTTTGTGTCCACTTTGCACACACAAGACAGGAAGGTACAAGGCACTCTCATGCTTGAGCCAGGCCCTAGATTCTCAGAGGACCCTGAAGGCCTGAGGAGAGGCAGTGCTGAAGGGACAGCAGAGGGGCCGGGGAGGGGGGAGGTGCACAGCTCCCGTTAGAAACACTTCTGGGGTGAGTGGGTGCAGTCGTACAAGTGTGAATGAGAAGTGGGAAGACTCTCACACCTCCTTTATGGATTTCACAGCCCTGCCATGGGGAAGCGACAAGATTATGCACAGGAGTCTCACCAAAGTTTTCTTCTAGGCTCATGGTATTCCAAGAACATATTTCACCTAAGTATCTTGAATAATGGGGAAAAGGTTGGAATGGAGAGCATTAATTGCTTTGTGTGAGTGTGTGATGTATACACCCCTGTATAATCTTACAAAATTTCAAACATATATAGAGATATGAGTCAAAATGCTTTAAATTCAAATAAGAGAAATATAGTGTGTATGTTAGTGTGTAAAGTCATATATTCACATATGTATATAACATGTAAATTCATTGTGTGCATATGTATATTGTGCATATTAACATATAGTTATTCATTAATATGTAAATTTATATTCATATATGCATGCATCTATATCTATATATACATATATAGGTATGGCCTGATTATTCAAAGCATCTTACATTAACATTAATGGAGCCGTTCAGCCTCTCTCAGCAGTGTTTTTCCTTCCGTGACAAACCTAGAACTTCTCGACAAAAGGACAACCAGGAATTTGAAATCTCCTTACATACTCTAGGATCTTTAAATTAGACTCACAATCTGTATTCCAAAATATGCCTCATACAATCATCCTTTCCAGCCCAATCCAAAGTGGTAGTGCCATCCACAGAGGCATGCATTAAGCAGGGGTCCTTTGTTCCCCGAGTATTTACACACAGACATACAGATACACACCTAACCGTGTGATACCCTCAAGTACCCTTTGCACATGGGGAGTAAAACCACGTGCCTCTCTCAATCCCACCCCTGAACATCGTTCAACCTCGGAAGAAGAGGGAGAATAAAGAGGAAGTGGAAACCCTAGATCTATTTACCAGAGACACTTGAGATCAAATCTACAAGTAACACAGATTGCTTGAAAGTAACCGGATAAAAAAAGTTCCTGCTATTTGGCTGAGTAAGAAACGGAAGCATTCTATTCTGAGTTCAGAATTAAAAAATAAAGTTGCCTTTATTTTTCACACCTGAAGTTTATGACTGTAAGTTACATAACCAGCTGTGTGATTTTTAACTTCATTCACATCATAAGATTCAAAGCCGATATTCAGAAACTTTGGGAATACCAAATGGTACTCAAAATAGTGAGTTGTACGTCAGATAGGAGTTTTGCTGGGTTAATGCAAAGCAGATGGCATTAAAAGCTCTTATGTCTTTAAAAGCAACTTCCAATATATATTTTAATTCATATGCTTTGTAACAGTTACAGTCTGACAGTTTCACAATGGGCTGGTCCTCATTGTTTATTTTCAACTAAATAAAAGGATTAGATGGTATGTTTTCTAGGCAAACCAAAGAGACTCTGCAGAATCGCCCATGACAAATATGATTTTCTGGAGGATAAACCACAGAAGATATCAGCTATGAAATACAATTTTTAAAAAAAATCTGACGTTAGGATTAGGGCCATAAAACATAAATGCAGAAATTCCTTTGCAAGTTCTCTACATAAGCAATTAATTCAGATAGGCTGCAACTGAACAATTTCTGATCTCTCCTAGTCACGTGAAAATAAACTTAAAACAATTTTTCCTTTCACAAAACAAAAATTGCCTTTGAACTTCATTAGTAACTTTTGTAAACAAAAGCAAATCATTTTCATTTCAGTAATAACCATTAGTTATCATTATTTTATCTGTCAAATCTTGACACAAAAATTAAAGAGAGAAGACTTTAATGAATTGAATAGATGGATTTTGACAGCATGGTTCAAATTGTCTGAGGGAAAGCATGGATCAAAACCAATTAAGAAGAGAGAATACCCACTGTCATAGGTGTGGAGACATGTTCCACTTCCAGGTAGTACTTGTGGCTGATGGGGCCATGACACGTCCTCCTGATGTCCTGAGGCACAAAGAAAAAACAGTACCTCACCAGTGAAATTCTCAAAGACATTCACTAATGCTAATGTCATCCCAAACACTTACATATTCTAAACAACTGGCCATAGTTGAACTGAGTGCCATTAATTTATACAAAACAAAGCAGGCTAAAACAATCTAATAAGTGTATATTTCTTTGACAAAATCACTAGAATTCTAGTCTTTTTTTAATTTTTTTAATGTTATTTTAGAGAGAGACAGACAGACAGACAGATAGAGCACGAGTGGGGGGAGGGGCAGAGAGAGAGGGAGACACAGAATCTGAGCTGTCAACAGAGAGCCCGATACGACGCTCAAACCCACGAACTGTGAGATCATGACCTGAGCCAAAGTCAGACATGTAACCAACTAAGCCACCTAGGTGCCCCTAGAATTCTAGATCTTAAGATTAATAAAGATTAATCTTGATTAATAAAGATTAATCAAGATTAATAAAGATTAATAAATACAAAGGCATGTATTTTGGAGTGGCCTATGTGAGGAATGACAATCAGAAATCTCCCAGAATTGAACTGAAAATCAGTCACACAGAAGACCTCAGTTTCCAGAGAAAAAACAATTTTTCTATGTTCTTCAACATAGCTACCCATGTAAAGAGCATGGGATTCCTTAAAGCAAAATTGAGCTACAGACCTTGTCCTATTTTATAAGGACTCTCTTCTCCCCCTGACTGCTCCATCCGGGGAAGACATTCCCAGCCTTCCAGATTTCCTGCCAGGATTGACTTTGATACAGTCCTTGCTTCTATTATGCATAATGATTATGATCTCTCAAAATAAAAGTGGCAACCATCACATTCCCAGAGGTACCTATCCCTCATTAATGGAAAAATAGTGTAGCGTCTGAAGGATTGGATATAAGGGTGATATACTCTTACTCAGGTAGGATTGTGTTTTCTTCTTCATTCTTGTATATGGGAACCACAAGCTCTTACCAAGATTTCAATTAAAAAAAAAATGACATCAATCTTTCGTGTAAACCATAATTTTTAAATGTTTTAAATTTTTTTAACATTTATTTATTTTTGAAGGACATAGAGACAGCAGTAGTAGGGGAGAGGCAGAGAGAGAGGGAGACACAGAATCCGAAGCAGGATCCTGTCTCTGAGCTTTCAGCACAGAGCCGAACGCGGGGCTCAAACCCACGAACCATGAGATCATGACCTGAGCCAAGTCAGACGCTTAACCGACTGAGCCACCCAGGCTACCGTAGACCATAATTTTTTATTATGCCACACTTCATTCTCAATCATATATCATCCTGGATCTTATCAGTGGTTTCAGGGACTTTCCTGGTACCTATCTCTTCCCTCTGGTTTGGGGGAAGGTCCACAACAGAGAAAAGCATTCTGCACTGTCCCTGGCTACAGATTTTCCATCTAAACCTGTGGCACATTGACCCTGCATCCTGGGTACAGAGCAGCCTTCTTGAAATCCCTCCTCACTCTTGTCCCAAAGGTTCCTTTTCCCTCTCTTCTGTGTTGGATTTCTTGTTTCCTGTGTTCCATGTTTTTTTCCTGCTCCCTCAGTTTGGGTGTGTCGCACTTTCTGGAAAATGATGTCGGTCACGTTTGATAACATCTGTACTCTTTGCTCTTATTTGATTGATATTTTGGCTCTGTATTAAATTCTACCTAGGAAATAATATTCTTGTTGAGTTTTGAAAGAATTCTCCACTTTTCTAGCTTACAGAGTTGATAAGGTATTTAACATTTTGTATATGATTTGTTTTTCCATATGGACGCCTTGAGAATCTTTCCTGTGCCCAATTCTGAAATTTCACAGTGACGTGCCTTACGTAGACCTACTTTCGTTCATGTTTGGGCCTTCTAGGACCCCTCTTAATCTGGACATTTGTGACCTTTAGTCCTGAAGAAATGCCTTCAATTATTATGATTTCCTATCTTCTATATTTTCTGTTTTTGTTCATTTTTTTAAAAATACAAGTTATTTATTTTCTTCCAAGTTTTTCTTTTAATTCAAGTTAGTTAACATATAACATAGTATTTGGTTTCAGGAGTAGAACTGAACAACTCATCACGTACACATCCAACACCCTCCCAAGTGCCCTCCTTAATGCCTATCACCCATTTATGCCATCTGCCACCCACCTCCCCTCCATCAACCCTCTGTTCTCTATCTTTAAGAGTCTTTTATGGTCTGCTTCCTTCTCTGTTTTTATCTTATTTTATTTTTCCTTCCCTTTCCCTATGTTCATCTGTTTTGCTTCTTAAATGCCACATATGAGTGAAATCATACGGTATTTGTCTTTCTCTGGCCAATTTATTTTGCTTAGCGTAGTAACACTCTAGTTCCATCCATGTTATTTCAAATGGCACATTCTTGTTCCCTTTAAACTTCTTTTATATGTGTTAGATTTTCTGGACTGTTTTCTAAGTTTCTCATCGCTTCTCACCTATTTTTTGTCATTTTTGCTCTACCTTCTGACTATTTCTCTAACTTTATTTTCAACTTCTCATGGAGTTTTTCAGTTTTTAATCTCCAAAAAAAAATCTTTTGGGATGCCTGGGTGGCTCAGTTGGTTGCGTGTTAGATTCTTGATTTCAGCTCAGGTCATAATTCTCTCAGGCTGCTCAGACTCCCCAAACGAGAATCTTCCTTTGTCCTCTCTGTGTGATGGAAGCCTAGCCCGGCAACCAATCACTCTGCATCCGATATGCATATACATTCGCCTGAATCTTGTTTGCAGGCTGGATGGCGTATCCTTCCTTTGGAGACTGGTGATCTAAACTCTCATTACTGCCCCCTCCCAGACCTCGCCATCTTGCAATCCATTTGCAATTTGCTGCCTTACAGTGTTAAACGTAAGGAGTGTGTTTCCACCTCATTGGCCACATCTAGTCATTGACTCATTTGTTGTTCGGGTATGAAGGAAGGACACATACGATGATTTCTACATACAGATGGGAAAACTATGTCTTGGTGGTGACACTGGCTCTTTTGACCAGTGCGCTGCCCTATTTACCTGGGAACCCTGATAATCATCTTATTTCTCAGCGTGTAACCCTCTTTCAAGTTCTAGTGTAGAGCCAGCAAACTGCAACTAAGCCAGTGTTTGTGAAGAGTAAGCACATAAAGCTATGGCAAATGTTTAATGTGACTACGGTCTAAGCTTGCACTTTCTCTTAGTGCTGTAGATGGACAATAGCCTTCTTTTCCTTAGGGAAATTAGCTAAGGGAAACAGTATGAAATGTAAGCACAGGTGACAGTCATAAGAAATTCTCAAATATTTCTTCTCCTTCAGTCATCCATGCACGAATTTTTCACACCAAAAAATACTCCTTTTCCTTATGGCTTCCCCTTGGTCTCCATATTTTTATTTATGATGGTTTTTCTCTTCTATTTGGCATTTTCTATTAGTGTCTGTTCTTTCCCTTTCTTCTGCTTCTCCAACCCCTTTTCTACAACAGTTTCTCTTCCCTGTTAACGGAGTCAACTCATGATCAGTGACCTCTTCTAGCCAACAGAGTTCTACAATTATCAATAAATCAGCCGATAAATGATTATCTGAATAGAGAGTGTGTGTGTGTGTGTGTGTGTGTGTGTGTGATGGAAGAATGTATAAACCCAGGAAATAAGACATGAGAGGTATAAGAAGCCATATTCATGAATATTCTATGAATTCTCTATTCCTATTCTATGAATATTCTAGTTAGGTTAAATGTATATAAAATGTAACATAAAAACGTGGAAGATGTATCTCTGATTAAATTTCCTCCAGCTGGTGCTTTGCCCTGACACTGACATTGCTGGGGATGATTAGCTTTCCACAACACCCAAGTTCACAGGGTCAGGGGTTGTGCACTTGTCCAGATGAACAGAAAGTCATTCTGATCCTGCTAATATCATTAACAAAAAATAACATGCTGGCAAGATTTGGGTTTGAGCTTCTGTCCTTTATCTGCCAAATTTCCATTTTAAATGTAATCAGAACACACTTTTCATATGGAAAGCGTCTCTGTAATAGCTGACATTTATTGAGCACTCACTACCAGTCATTCAATGTATAAAGAACACGCATTATCATATTTCATCCCTTCAGATCTCTGTGAGGCACTTGTGATTACTCTGCCTACTTTACAAGTGGGAAAACTGGGTCTTCGATTGATAATGTGCTCATGGTCACATAGCTGGAAACATGTAAAATCTAGTCTTCATAGTTCCATTGTCCACGCTGTTAACCATGATGTCTTAGCGTCTCTAATATTGAATAGGATAGCCTGTAAACCATCCATTAGAAACTCAGGGTGATCATTTTCTGTTTTTCTCTACATCATTTTATTTATTTTTATTTTTTTTAAATGTTTATTCATTTTTTGAGAGAGAGAGAGACCGACTGCGAGCAGGGGAGGGGCAGAGAGAGGAAGACACAGAATCCAAAGCAGGCTCCAGGCTCTGAGCTGTCAGCACAGAGCCCGACACAGGGCTCGAACTCACGGACCGTGAGATCATGACCTGAGCCAAAGTCGATTGCTCAACTGACTGAGCCACCCAGGTGCCCCTTTAATTTTTTTTAATGTGTATTTATTTTTGACAGAGACAGAGACAGAGCATGAGTGGGAGAGGGGCACAGAGAGAGGCAGACGCAGAATCCGAAGCAGGCTCCAGGCTCTGAGGTGCCAGCCCAGAGCCCAACACAGGGCTCAAGCTAGGTTAACAGCGAGATCATGACCTGAGCCGAAGCTGGAGGCTTAACTGACTGAGCCACCCAGGCTCCCCTGCTCCATGTTATTTTATTAAGAAAACATGGTAGATGATAATAAATAAAGAAGTCATCCAGTCTTACGAATCATGATGTAGTCTTCATACTTCAAACCGGACTAAGCATTTGAATCGCTGTCTCTGTTACAAAGGTATTGGTAATTTATTGTTGCGGAATAGGAAAAGCATTCCTGTGTTTCTTCTCCTTTACTAAACTCTTCTGACGCCAGCTGTGTGAGTTATGTGACACGAATTGGCTAGAGTTAGCACAGTCCCCACAGGTTAAGAGCTCCACGTTACCAGACTGCCCCCACTTCAGATGCTAATCACAAGTAGTGGGTCCCCAGGTTACTCTCAACTACTGTCTGACTCCCCTATATAACCAAGAGCTTCCCGTGACACGATAATGATTTTGAAAGACCAGAAGTTCTGACTTGGTATAAAAGCCTGGCCCTGCTGATTCGAAGCTCAGTAATTCAAGTATGAAACTTAATCCGAACTGCAGTTTTATCATCTGTAAGTGGATCCTAACACTGCAGGTTTGTGGTAAAGATAAAGTGGAATAGGGCATATAAAAGTACTCAGCAAATGACTGGCACTCGATAGACATAGGTTTGCCTTTTTCTTTTGCATAATTGGGAGAGATCGAGACCCCAAGACAGAGGAGAAATGTTATATGCTCCCAACGTCCTTAAGTTACCTGGCCTGCTCAAAATTATAGGACTAGGAAGAGATGTCTTGTCTGTAAAAGCTATGTCTGGAATAACCAAGGTATATCTATATAAGAAGAAAATTTCTCTGAACTTCTGGAAAGTTTACAGACAATGCTGTTACAATTAGCAGTTCTCCATGTATTCTACCATTTTCTAATGGTCTTTAAGAGAGGGTGTTTTCTCCCTAAAATGTTTGTCAATACTTCAAGGGATATTCTTTGGGTTCTTTTGTGTTCTCCACTGTTACTAGTAGTTTCCAGCTAATGTCCATTTTTATAAAAAACTGGGGTGTGTAGCCTGACATACAAATGGGTTGTTAGAATGTATTAATTTACACGTGAATCCTACTAACATTAATCCTACTAACATTATACAAATGTGATTGCATTAGTTATACTTTTAATTGCCCCGATTGAAAAGAAAAAAAAAATCCACAAAAACTAAACTATCCATTAAGGTCACAGTGGCCATGGCACTCACAACCCCTGGTATCGTTCTGGGTACTCTCCACCCTTGCTTGTACAAGAAATCGCAGCTTTTTGGAATTCAGTGATTTCCAAGTCTCGAGAGCTACAAAACAGACTTCTAGGCTGGGGGAGAACAGGCACCCTTTCGCTGAATGCTTGACATCTCAACTCAAAAAAGTAACCTAGTAGCCGTTAAACAGCCACTTCTTTCCCATCGCAACATTTTTATCTAAAGATAGTATAACAAGCACAGAGTAAAAGGTACTCAGGATGGGAGAGCCTGACCTACAGAATCAATACTTAATGGTAAGAGCATGAAAGGAACATTGCCAAGACAAAAAAGCCCAGCAAACCCAAAGGTTTTCTAATTAATGGTCTTAAAGTCTAAAAGTAAGTAATTAAATGGGCAGTGGACTATGTGGAAACAGAAACACCAGGGCAGGAAGGGCTCATGGTCACATTGTGGCTGTGGTGATTCCGGACAGTCCCAGGAGGAATCTGCTGCTTCTCAGGTAAAGGACTTTGTCATGTTTTCTTTTGAGGAGACTATGAGCCCCAGTTGTGTCCAGGTAAAAATAATCCACATTTAGTCACTTTCTGCTTTGATTTCCATTCACCTCCCAATTACGGATGTGCGTTCCAACACTGGGAAAGAGGCATCCGAGATAGGAGATCTGACATCCACCAAGACACTATAATACTCATGAACATTTACACAACTAATCACGTTGCTTTAATATAAGTTGAGGCTGTTAGATATTCAGGGGAGAATCGGCAAATCCATAATTGTACTGAGAGAATTGAATATAAATGTCTTAGAAACTGTTTAACACGGTAAGGTCATAGAGGATTTGAGGTTTATCATAACAAGACTGGATGTTTAAGCCAAGAAATCGAGAATATACATTACTTTCAGAAACTTATTAGAACTTCACAAAAATTGACATAGTTAGACCAGAATAATCTTCAGTAATCAAAAAGCAGAAATTAGACCACATTCTTGTGCTATGAAGCAGTAATTTTATAAAATACCTAGAGGGAAAGCCTATGAAAATTGAAATTAAAAAAATACTTCTCTTGGGGCACCTGGATGTCTCAGTCATTTGAGCTTCTGACTCTTGATTTTGGCTCAGGTCATGATCCCAGGGTTGGGGCCTGCTCAAGATTCTCCCCCTCTCTCTCTCTCTCTCTCTCTCTCTGCCCCTCTCCCTTACTCTCTCTCTCTCTCTCTCTCTCTCGATTTAAAAAAAAAATAAAAACTTTTCTCAATGATGCAAGTTAAAGAAAGAAGCTAAAACTGAAGAGGATATTTTCCTCAAAATAAACTGTGATGTTTTAGTCGGAAAGCAGAAAAATAGACCGAAAGAGCAAAGCCCAGAAGCAAGCACATGGGTTTTTGAGCCGCTGGGGGAAGAATGCATAACTCCAAATGGCTACCCATTTGGAAAAGGAAAGAAAGCTGTAGTTCCTTCTGACACTGTGTGCAAAAATTAAGTTTGTCTGGATCACAAAGCTATTTTTTAAATCACAATAACATTAAAAGGAAATTTAGGAGACATTTGTTGTAATATTATAAAGAGGGTGGCCTTCTTTAGAAAGCTACATATTTTCAAAGTCATGAAGAAAAAGATTTGCTTATATAAAAATGTAAAACAACACTTTTATAAGTATGAAAAACAACAGTCTGGGAGAAACTATGATTTCCAGTATACAACAGACAATGGGAACATATTCAGGATATTTAGAGTACCTATGAATAAATAATTACTTGTGGTGAGAGACTGCATATACAGACAGAAAGGTTAGACCCTAAATAAAAATAGAACTCTGTAGCAAACAGCCCAGGAAGTCGCTTACCCTGGTAGCACTTGGTGCAAAACAGCCAAAACTTGATTATTTATTAACTGACAGCTCTCTCATGTTTAAAATTTTTTTTAATGTTTATTCATTTTTGAGAGACAGAGACAGAGCAGGAGAGGGGCAGAGAGAGAGGGAGACACAGAATCTGAAGCAGGTCCCAGGCTCTGAGCTGTCAGCACAGAGCCCAAAGTGGGGCTCAAACCCATGAACCGAGAGATCATGACGTGAGCCCAACTCGGATGCTTAACCGACTGAGCCACCTAGGTGCCCTTAAGCTTCCCTAGTTTTAACCCTGCTCACACCCTTGGACCAATAGGAAAAAGCCAAATAGGTACCCCCAAGCAATCATCTAAGATGCCCTACTTCTGATTAGCCCACCTGCAGCTTCCCCATGCCAACAACCTCCAATCAGGACTTATCCTATGCCTTCCCTCTTCCCCTGCAAGGATTTCCCTCTTCTTTGCCTGCCTTTGGGTCTCCGCTGAACGCAAGTGATGGTGGCTGGCTCCCTTGCTGTAGCAAATTCTGAATACATAGTCTCTGCTTGTTCTCATTTGGGGCGGGGGAGGGTCTTCATTTATTTCCACAATGGGAACTCACCCTATTCATTAACTTTCTACCTATATGAATTTAGAGAAAAAAACGTTATAAAGGCATATTCTTGATTACACATTGATTGAGGATGGGGGGAGGTGGTCTCAGAGATCAAGGGGTTTTCACTTTTTTCTTACACATATCTGTATGATTTCAAGAAGGCCCAGTCCTGAGTTTGGGTGGCTCAGGTGGCTAAGCCTGTGACTCTTGATTTCACCTTAGGTCATGATCTCAAGGTTCGTGAGATCAAACCCCACACTGGGCTCCACGCTGAGCAAGGAGCCTGCAAGAGATTCTCTTTCTCCCTCTCTCTCTCTGCCTCTCCCCAACTCATGCACTTGCTCACTCACTCTCTCTAAAAAATTAATTAATTAATTAATTAAAAATAAAGAAGTTCCAGACCTTTCTGTTGTGTTCTGGTGATAGCAAAGCTATGGTTCTATTGTCCCTCCAGTGGATCCTGTCAGGAGTAGAATAAAAGTAAACTTGACCCAAAACTACAGTTTAGGTCAAGTGGCAAGGTCCCAGAGCTTATCTCTCTCTGTGGCCCAGGGGCACAGCAAGTCCACAGGACAGCATTTAAAGGGCTCAGCACACGCACTTTGCCATTTCACAACTCTCTAAAGCAAGCAATGAATTCTGATAGTCAGTGGCTCAGTGGGTTAAGCGACTGACTTCAGCTCCGGTCATGATCTCACAGTTCGTGGGTTCAAGCCCCGCATCAGGCTCTGTGTTGCCAGCTCAGAGCCTGGAGCCTGCTTTGGATTCTTTGTCTCCCTCTCTCTCTCTGCCCCTCCCCCACTCATGCTCTGTCTCTCTCTGTCTCTCAAAACTGAATAAACTTAAAAACAAACAAACAAAAACAACCAACGCAGGAAGGGCTGATCACAATAGAGCCAGGGAGACCTGTATTTAACCTGTTTGACGTTTTTGTTGGGGTGGGTGAGGTTGGGTTTGAGATGTTTTCAGAATTTGCCAGAAAGGGAGCAGCCAGAATCAAATGAACTAAAAACATCTGGACACTAGAGTCCTGAATGACTTTCCCCCAAAATACAGTGACAAAGGACAGGAAGCAGAGTCAGGCCCACAGGAGAGAGGGACATCCTGTCTGGGAAGCCTGACGCTTCCGAAACCATTTCATTTGAGGAACACAGCTCCTAAAGGGCACACTGAGCACAGGGCCAGTGAGGTGGTTTCGTTAGCAGAGTCTTCAAGTCATTGGTATCCGCTAGCGTTTTCAGAGGTCTCCAGCAGCCGAGGCTACTTTTGTTTACTGACAAAAAAAGAAATGCCAAAACAGGGTTGCGGTGTTGTGTCCGCATTTGAAATATTCAGTCCTGGCCATGTACCTTTGTGACTACCTGAATAACTCGAGGCGGAGCTAACGTTTGTGAGTGAAGCCTAGGCACCACACAGAAGAGAGAACCAAAGGTTGGTTCTTAAAGATGAAGGTCCATCCAACGAAGATGGGCAGTACGTGTGATCAGAAGTTATTTCTTTCCCACATTTTGCTCTAAGTAGGGTGTATTTTCTTACTTTTAAGGATGAATTAACCTTCACTGACTGATCAACACTGACATTTTGGTCTGATTTGTGTTTATTTCCTTTTACAGTGTCTATACATTCTTCTGTCCATTACCCACCACGATATCAGCTGATAGGCTGCCATTATCCAAATACCGTCCCTGCCCCAGTGTCACTTTCCTAAGCAACCCAAGGCAATTGGAATATTCTGTCTTACTAGCCCTCCAAACTTAGACTTTAAAAAAAATTATTCAAGGGGAACCTGGGTGGCTCAGTCGGTTAAGGGGCCGACTTCAGCTCAGGTCATGATCTCGCGGTCCGTGAGTTCGAGCCCCACGTCAGGCTCTGTGCTGACAGCTCAGAGGCTGGAGCCTGCTTCAGATTCTGTGCCTCTCTCTCTCTCTCTCCCTCTCTCTCTCTGCCCCTTCCCCCTCTTGTTATCTCTCTCTCTCAAAAATAATAAATAAATGGTATTTTTTTTTAAATATTTAAATATCAGCTAAAATCGAAGTCGTCTCAGCCTCTATTCCAGCCTAATGTCTTGAAGCAGATTTTTCTCCATTCAGATCATTTATTCTGAGAAGCAAAAATGTTAGAGAACATATTCTAATTCCAAAAACATTATCACAGATGTCAGTGACAAAGTTACTAGGAAATAACTATAAATTCTTGGAAGGCAAACTTGAAGCAATTTGTCTCCTGTAGAATCTCGATGAGTTGCAGTTTGTAATTTATGAAGATGTTTTCCAGCACCAGGACATTGTAGTTTAGTGAATAATAACCCAGTAGCAAAAAATATTGAAAAACAGATTACAAAATAGTGCAGAAAAGTACTTTTAGGAACTTTACAAGTAAAGGTGACTTGGAGACGTTATGGAAACATTCCATGAGGCCCAGACAGATTGGTTCTTCTCTTCTTAATGTACTTCCAAAAATACAAATGTTTAACAAATCAATTACAACAATTTAGAAGTCTAGGCTCCTGATTTCTATATATAACTAAAGACTACAGCTGAAAGGCAAAGTTTCCTTGGGGTTACTTCTAACTGAAAGTGTATGGATGGAGTTTAGGATATGTTTTTTTGTTGTTGTTTGTTTGTTTGTTTGTTGTTTACCTAAAAGATGTTTCTGACTTCCATTAATCCACATTAGTTAGTAGTCAAAGAACAACTTCTCTGAGATAAACATTAGCACCAATTGTAAAATATGTTCCTCCTTCTTTCCCCCAGACAAGACCCAAATTTACTTCTGTGATAATTCTATGTCAGAGGCTTTTCCAGATCTTGTGTTTCCTGGAGAGGACAAGGCCTTCTCCCTGAGAGCAGATCTGAGGACTGTGGGATCATATTACTTATCAATTGTGTTTATATCATCCACCTAAATATTCTCCAAATAGAGGAGAAATGTTAACTCCTGAGCATCCAAGTAATCATTTTAAGTCTTTTATGAAACAATAAGTTCCTTTAGACCCTAAATCCCTATTTCCTCTCAAACACGTAACAAGTTGATATCATGGAAAGAGGAGTGTTATACCCCCAAATTTCATTCGTTGAAAGTCTAACCCCTGATAGCTCAGAATGTGGCTGTATCTGGAAATGAGGTCTTTAAAGAGGCGATTATGTTCGAGGTCCCTGGGTGGCTCAGTCAGTTAAGTGTCCAACTCTTGGTTTCAGTTCAGGTACGATCTCATGATTCATCACTTTGAGCCACACATCGGGCTCTGCACTGACAGCACAGAGCCAGCTTGGGATTCTCTCTCTCCCTCTCTCTCTGCCCCTCCCCACTCTCTCTTGCACACACCCATGTGCACATGCACTCTCAATCTCACTCTCAATCTCTCTCTCAAAATTAATAAACATTTTTAAAAACAAAAATAAAGAGGCGATTAGGTTAATCTGAGGCTATCAGCATGGGCCCTAATCCAATACAACCAACGTCCTTATAAGAAGATATTAGCACAAGGACATGCTATCCAGGAAAGCCTGTGTGAACACATAGGAGAAGACAGCCACTTGCAAACCAAAGAGAGAGGCTTCGGAGGAAAACACCCTCGCTGACATCTTGATCTCGAACTTCCAACCTCTAGAATTAGAAGAAAATGAATTTCTACTGTTTAAGCCACCCAGTCAGTGGTACTTTGTTACAGCAGCCCTGGGTGACTAATACAGAGGCCAAGCCCGAGATTCATGGCCCACAAGTGCGCTTTCCTTGGGGAGTGACTTAAACCCTCAAGATATCAGGATATGTATCCCCAACGTGGACACAGGGCTTTCATCAAACCTCCTAACAGTTTTATGGTTTTAAATTCTGTCTCTACTTGGCTAAGTCTTCATGTCTATGTCCTGCCTTTTCCCTAATTCTATACCTGCTGCCATCTGCCCTCTCACATCTCCACCAGTGAGTCTAATGGGCATCTCAGATTTCAAATCGCCAAAGCAGAACTCCTGGTATTCTCCACAAAAACAGAATTCTCCATAGTGGAAATTCTAACATTCTGCTCAAAATCTTAAGAGTCAAAATCTTAAGAGTCATGCCTCACTCCTCGTTTTCTGAAGCCCCACATAAAATTCATCACCAAACCCTATCATCTCTACCTTCAAAACACATCCAGCTTCATGAATTGAGAGAAAGATCAATGGAATTGACTAGAAAGTCCAGGAATTGATCTACTTTCAAACAAAAACACCAAGAACAAAATCAAAAGACAAGTGTCAAACTGCAAGATAATGTTTGCAACATAGATCTCAGAAAAAAAAAAAAGGCTATCATCTCTAATATACAATAAATGTTTTAAATGTTGATTTATTTTTAGAGAGAGAGGCAGGGATAGGGGCAGAGAGAGAGGGAGAGACAGAATTCCAAGCAGGCTCCATGCTGTCACCATAGAGCCTGACGTGGGGCTCGAACTCACGAACCATGAGATCATAACATGAGCAGAAATCAAGAGCTGGACGCTTATTGACTGAGCCACCAAGGCGCCCCTACGGTAAGTTTTTTTAATTGACAGAAAATATTCTATAGAAAAATCAGCAAAAGATATGAACAGATGATTCACAAAGTGGATCTAAAAATGTCTGTTAAAACCATATGAAAAGATGTTCCATTTAGCAATAAGTGGAGTATAAATTAAAACTACACTGAGATACTATTTCTCATTCAACAGACTGGCAAAAATTCAAGAGCTTGACGATACAGTCTCTTGGTAAGGCCTTGGGGAAACAGGCACTCTCATACATTGCTGCTGGGAACATAAAATGATATCACCCCAATGGAGGACAAGTAACAAAATTACAAATGGATTTGCTGTTGACCCAGCAGGTCTCACTTCTGGGGATGTATCCTGAAGATACACATTCATCGATACAAAATATGCACAGAGTTACTCGTTTTCAGCATTACTTATAATTGTAAAACGCTGGTAACTTCCTAAATGTTCAAGTAGGAGATTAATCAAATAAACTATTGTGCTACACCTGGTGGGAGTCTATTCAACTGTGATTTCCAGGAGATATTAGCAAGTGGAAAAAAAGCAAAGTACAAAAGACCATATTTAAAATGCCAAAATTTTCATAACAAAGAAGAGAAAATAAGAAAATATGCACCTGTTTTCTTATCCTTACCCCCCCCCCAAAAAAAATCAAACAAACAAAACACACAGGAATAATAAAAACCCAGAAAATAATGAAGCTGGTGGTCCATAAGGCAGGGATGGTAAAGGGAGACAGGAGGGGGCGACATTTCTCGGAGTATATCAGTTTGCATGGTTTTGGGTTTCGAAAGCATCTCAATATCCTACCTCGTTGAAAATGGAATTGAATCAATATGAACAGAAAAATAAAATTGACACTGGAAGCAAATGGAAACAAATGACTCTAACTGTAGGGCAAATGAATACACAGCAGGAAGGAAGGAAGGATGAAGGGAGGGAGGAGGAAGAGAAGGAGGTTAAGGCCTTATCTCTGTGGCCTCATCACATACTACTCACTCACTCAGCTCCAGATACTTGGACCGTCCTGCTGTTCCTTAAACATGCCAAGCAGCTCCCACATGTGGGTTTACACGCGTTTACCTTTCTTCTCATTTACTTTAGGATTCTGGTCACAGGTCACCCTAATTGAGCGATCTTGCCTGCCTACCACATTCTTCTTCCTCTTTCGATATACTGTTGTTTTCTCTAGTACTTTCTGAAAGATACTTATATACCTATGTAAGATATAGGTGGTGTGTGTGCGTGCGTGAGTGTGCGTGGGTGTGTGTGTGTGTGTGTGTGTATAAAAACCGGGCACATAGGTAGTGCTCAATGACTATTTGGCGAAAGAATGGATGGTATTGTTGGGCCACGTGAATGAGCGCAGATCTGAAGGCCCAGACGCTGAACAAATGTTCTCATTCTTCACACACCATTCTTTGCTTTGGGGATTTCCATTTTAAAGCCTAGAACCTAAAAACCAGTCAAGAAATTCAGCTAAAATAGCAGGAGGAGATGTGTTCTGCCTCTAGCTCTTTGTGACTAATCAACTCAGCTTCAAGGGCCCCGAGGAGCTATTTTTCTCTCTACTATAGCAATTCCATTTAAAATGGTAATCCCAGGTCTCATTTTGTATTTTCTCCCGTACAAGGATGTGAAGGTCACCCATTTAGAAAACTCTTCAGTTGATGTGAAATGCATTTAGAAGCAGCAACTAAGGCAATATAAAAGTGAAGATGAATTGAAGTTATTTATATTCAGTAAAAATGTGCCCGAGGAGTAAGGTAAGAAAAATCTGGTCTCTCCGGCAGAAATGCCTTATACATGGTTACAAAATACCCATGGGCCACCAACCACCAAACTACAGTTACAAACCTCACTTCTTTCCAGAAGCAGCTGGGGCAGGCAGCAGGCAGGATAATGAGGATGTGCCTGGGGCACTTCCAAATCAGAGGCATCAAAGAGGTTGAGAAAAACCTTGAAATGATTATAGATATTGATGGCACTGAAGTACTCACCTTTGGAAAAATAAGAAGTCAACTGGTTTGTTATGCTTATTTCCCAGTTTAGTTTTATTTTCCATTTGAATTCTAGAATAAAAAAGCATCTTAATCTTTTCTGGGCTTCAGGTTCTCAAGATGGTCATTCCACGCTTTTCTAGACACCCATTCAGGTCTCCTGCAAAAGTAAACTCCATCTTTCATTGGTCTAAACCTTACCTTTCCCAGTCGTGTCTTCTCCTCTGACCCAATAGAGCGCTGACAATCTTGGTATTTTTCCAGAATAAAAATACTCAGACCTTGTAACTTCTTTTGGGGAGGGAGACAGGGGTTGCTGGTCACAAAGAAAAAACATAGTAACATTTGATTTCCTTAGATACATGCATTTACCTCGGTAGGACATTCTGGATGGAATCCTCATGCTAAAAATGGAACCACAGGTGTTTATAAGCAGTACAACAGATTCCAAAGGAAACCATATCAACAATGTGGGTGGGGCAAAACCACCGCTGCAGTTTTTAAAAAAATAATTATCTTTATGATAGTCTGGGTCACTCAATATCATTCTTTCAGAAGTCATTATAAATCAAACAAAAATAAGTTTAACAAAAACATTTCAACCATAATCTTCATGATTCAAGGATTTAACTTTTAATCTTTTTATAATACAATGTTTCCAATAATTCATTTCACTTGCTCAGGATCATGTGTTTTTGTTTTGTTTTGTTTTATTTTATTTTGTTTTGTTGTTTCTAACTCGAAATAGGTTTTTGTATCATTTCGTAACACAGTGGTTTTCATACTGCTGGTCATGAAATCCATTTAGTGGGTCATAACAAGTAGTTTCTTAAAGAAACAGAATAAAATAGAAATATCACAGTACAGCTACAAGAAGGGAAATTAGTTTTCATTAAATTTTGTTTCAAAACTATGTAAATGTGTATGTATACTATGTATATCTTTGGATACACTGTAAAATGTACCTCTTACTGTGGATTGCAACAACAAAAAAAGTGTTTTGTTTTGTTATGGAAGGCATGAATTTAATATTTGCACTTAAAAATTTTTTTTAATATTTATTTATTTTTGAGAGTCAGAGACAGAGCGCGAGCAGGGGAGGGGCAGAGAGAGAGGGAGACACAGAATCCGAAGCAGGTGCCAGGCTCTGAGCCGTCAGCACAGAGCCCGACATGGGGCTCGAACTCACAGACTGCGAGATCATGACCTGAGCCAAAATCGGAGGCTCAACCAATGAAGCCACCCAGGAGCCCCTGATATTTGCACTTTCATAAGCAATTAGCAAATACCCATGATAACAAATAAAATCTAATTCTTAGGTGCCCCTGGGTGGCTCAGTCAGTTAAGTGTCCAACTTCAGCTCAGATCATGATCTCGTGGTTCATGAGGTCAAGCCCTGCATAGGGTTCTGTGCTGACAGCTCGGAGCCCAGAGCCTGCTTCGGATTCTGTGTCTCCCTCTCTCTCTGCCCCTCCCCTGCTCACGCTCTCTGTCTCTCTCTCTCTTTCAAAAATAAGTAAATATTTTTTAAAAATCCAATTCTTAGATTAACTAAAAATGAAATAAGACTATCTGTGTGAACTAATTTATAGACAGACATTTAAAAATATTGATGTTTTTCAAGAAAAATGGGTACTTTACAAGGAAAACACATTCCTGACTTCTTGAAAATCATATCCCTGAGTCACTTTATAAGCTGAAGGGTTAAAAAAAAAAATCTTACTTACCTTAAATAAACTTTCAGATTAGTATTTATAATAACTGGCTTGGTTGGCATTTTGATGACTAATTTGAATTTTTTTTTTTTATTAAATCGAAATGCAGACAGATTTATTGAGATTTAAAAATCCTAACAGAGGCCTTTCCAGGGCTTATTTCCTTACGACAAAAACTGTGATAACACTCAGTGGGGAGAAAGACATCTTTGGCAACTTGATGAGTGATATCAAAGATGGGCACTTAATAGAAGCTCTTCTGGTCTTTACCCTTACTCTGGAACCTTCGGCAGCTCCCCGTGTTATGATTCCACAGAGAATCCGGCTGGGGAAGGAGAGTACTTCCAATGCCCTATGGAAGTCCATATCAGCAGAATGAAACTCCAGCATAGGGGCTGCTCTGGAACTGAATGAAAAACCTAGAAGTTACACCCATAGATTTACCTTTGGGAGACTGCGGGGCAGTGATGGCTGAAGGTGTTTCTTGACACCCCCCCCCCACCCTCCGCGCTTCTGAAATAACCTTGAGTGTATGGGGTCATCTCCTGTGCCAGTCTGGGGTATAGTTCTCTGACTGTGACCATTCAGCCTATTTTGCCCTTTGTGGACCACTCTAACCTTCATTGCTGTTTGCCAGAATCTTGGAAATTCTTTTGTCCCCATCTTGCTTCAAGGAACCCTTTCATTGAATGCCCCCCACTTTTCTGAATACAAAATCAACATCAAATGTGGTACCTGAGTGAAACCTGAACAGATGACTGAAGTACCTGCATCTTGATTTAATGCTTTTAGAAAAAATCTTGGTGTAAAAATTAATCTAGCCCATCAATAAGAATATTTGAAACTCATTGGCCAGCCTCTAGAAGTCCTGACAGGTCATTTTCAAAATGGCACAGACTATAAATGGGAAAGGGAAAATGGAAAATGTTTTTGCTGGGAAGGAATCCAAAAAAGTAAAGCACTCCTAAAATTTATTTCACAGCATCTAGATATTCCTGCCCTCATTCTCTTTTACAAACAGCAGTATAGGTTTAAGAGCGAAGCTCCTAAGCTCAGATTCTATAAATAAACCTTCAGCAGAGAGACCCCCTGTGAGACAAGATGGTGTAAATATTAAAATTATAGCAGTGGCTGCAGCTTAAACTTCTTCTCCTCAGTTATGAGAAGAGTGCCTGATAACTCTAAGGCATCCTGCTGCCCTCGTGTTCAAAAGCAAGCCCAGCGAGAAAAGAAAAGACAGTATTTGTTTATTGTGGTGTACAGAATGGGATACATAATGGCCCCTCAAAGGTGTCTGCGTTCTAACCTCCAGAACCTGGGAACGTATAACCTTACGTAGCAAAATAGACTTAGCTGATGTGATTACGTTAAGGACCTTGATATGGGCAGGTTATCCTTACTACCTGGTTGTGCCCAGAAATCACAAGGGTCCTCACCAAAGAGGCACCAGAGAAGTCAAAGTCAGAGAGAGAAGCTGTAAGCAAGAGTCAGAGAGGAAATAAGATGTTCTGCCTCTTGCTGTGAAGGTGGAGGAAGGAGCCGTGAGCAAGGAAAGCAGGCAGCAGAGAAGGAGCTGAAAAAGGCAAGGAAAGGGATTCTCCCCTTCAAGCTTCCAGCAGGAAACAGCCTGATCAAAACCTTGAGGCTGGCCCAATGACAATGTTCTGACTTCCTGAAGAGTAGAGAATAATCCTGTGTTGTTTTAGTCACTGGGTTTGTGGTAATTGATCACAGCAGCAATAAAAAACTAATATGTTTACCAAGCTCCTAAAAGAGTGAATGAAAATAAAGAGAGGAAACTGCTTCTATCACTTTTACTTTGGGTGAATATATTTGATTCTTAGAACAGTTACAGGGTTCCCACCCCGATCCCCACTTTTCCAAACCAAAAAGGCCTTAGCCTGGGCCATTTTTGCCAGTTGCTACTCACTTAAGAGCAGAAAATGGAGGATGAAAAATGCCCTTACTCACCCAAATAATCTGAAAAAATCCCATGATGGAAAAATGTTTTGACATAACATCTCAGGCAAAGTAGATGATTTCAGAGAAGTAAAAATTTTAGAGAGGTAAGAATACATTCCAAACTGGATAAGTACAGGAACTGTACTTACCAGAACATATATAAACTGAAGTTTTATATGTAAGTCAGGCTTCCTTGAGTAGTGTCCTAATTTTCAGAATTCCTCTGACTTATCTTTGCTTACCTTGGTCTGCATAGAAGTTTCTAAAACAAGAAGGAAGGGACTCATTGAGCTTTTCTTCCTTATACATACATTATATTGCTAGGGGTTTTTTTTCCCCATACTTAATACATATTTTGCTGTTTACTTTGGAATGAATCAGGTAATTCAGCTGAAATACAAATCAACCACATTTCCACAAGTAAGGTGATTTCGCTATTTTAAATCAAAACCTGTCAAATATTTTCTCCATCATTAAAACTTCGAGAACAATTTTGTGCTGTCAGGAACATATACTCTCCAAACTCTTTTTCTCCCTTCTTATGTTAGAATTTATCCCTAAATGAAGGACTCTTCCTTAGTATCTTACTCACTTATATTAGTGATGCTTCAAATTAGGTTGGGTAAAATATAAATGCACATGGTTTCGATCATCTATTAATGTTAGGCTTTCGTATCACACACACACACACACACACACACACACACAAGTTTAAGGAGAAAAGGACATTAAGAGAATGTCAGACTCTCTAGTTTGAAGCAGCTATCTCTTCAGTTTCCATGAAAGTGCTAACAAAACATAAAGAGAAATCATGAAAAGTCAAATTTGCCTAAGATTTGAGATATGAAAGTCCAAATGGTAGAATTCAAGAGTTTGCAGGAAAACCTAGGTCAGTGTTTCATCCTATCCGTGTTGTAAGTTTCTCTCTCTTTATTTTATTTTATTTTTTTACCAGGGACAGTTGGCCCCAGTGTAAAATACAGCCTGAGGTACAGAAAGTTCACACAAGAAAGTATTCACCCTAAAAACTTGCAAATAAAAAAGGGCCATGCAGCAAGCTGGCAGCAAAATGAGAAACAACCTCTCAGAGAAAGGTCAGGAGATGATGTGGAGTGAAAAATCTCCAGGGAACTGTCACTTTCTGAAAATGAAAATGACAAAAGTGACAAATTTCAGAGTGTCTGAGGAGAGCAAAGGACAGAGGTTGAAAAACAGAGAACAGAACCACCTGCCATCTTCTTTTGAGAGACCATTCAAGGTCATTTCCTCAGAATCCCTTAGGAGTTCACCGGTAAAGAAAGAAAAAGGGGAAACCCTTACCCTGATCATTGTTAATAGGGAAGAGGTGCCTCCCTGACCATGGTGAATCTAAGAAGACAGATCTGGGTTCCCTGAGCTGGCATCTATGGCCCCAGCCTTATTACCCAAGCTCACTGAGGCCTTTTTTTTTTTAATATTAAAAATAAAAATGGGGGCGACTGGATGCCTCAGTCAGTTAAGCATCCAACTCTCGATTTCATTTCTGGTCATGTCATGATCTTACAGTTTGTGAGTTCAAGCCCCGTATTGGAGTCTGTGTTGATAGTTTGTAGCCTCCTTGGAATTCTCTCTCCCCCTCTCTCTTTCTGCCCCTTCCCCCTCTCTAATAAATAAACTTTAAAAAGTAAAAATAAAAATGTATGTATGTGTCATACCAATCTTCTTCATAGTGATCTCCTGAGCAATAATGACCAAGCTTGAATCTATACCTTCAGCATGCGTGTGCGCGCGCGCACACACACACACACACACACACACACACAGGCATGCACACACAAACTTACAGTAAAGAGTTCTTAAGTCACTCCCCAGATGGCGACAACTAGCCATGTCTAGCAGGGAACCATTTGTCTCCTCTTTCTTTCCCATCCTGTAGTCTCTTTCCATGTCCCCCTTCCCCTCAGGGAGCTTTAAAGGTATTGTGGGAAGCACCCAAAACATTTTACTTGCCCTGCTGATGATATTCAGCAATTTAAAAGGTTCCCAAGCCTTACCCTTTGTTGTGTTTGTAAGCATTTTGAGTAACAATGCAGCAACTCTAGTCAGAGAGCCCCTGACTTGGGGCCAAATGGAAGCTGAACGGAGAACAGCCCTGAAGGTTTTCAAATAAATATGCAAGCCCATCTTCCAACCAGTCACTCCAGCCTCAAAGAGATAAAGACTTGAAAAAGCCTCTCTTTAGAAAATAAAATATGTAATTATTTGTCCAACCACGAACATTCTTTGCTTTTCATTTCATTATCTCCAAATTCGGGATGTAGATTAAAATATACAGATATCCATCATTTAACTACTTTAAGGTAAGTTTATATCTTTGGGGTTTTAATCATTTCTTTTAAAAGTTATTTTTAACGATGTTCATTTTTGGAGAAAGCACTAAAATACAATGTCATTCTGCAACAGCGGTTTTGCATCAAATGCTTTTTACTTTAAGTTGTGAAAACAACATCGATTATACTGCCAAATGCTGCCTAAAAAAATGCTCTGCACCATAAAAGGATTTGGAGCCTTGTTTATTATCATCTAAATTGTACATTGTACACTTGTCGGCAACATATTGTATGCTAAAAAGCCTTTCCTATCTAAAACAATAGATGTTATAGTAAGACAGTTCACAAGTTTTTGGAAAAGCATGATTTGGTGGATTCCTAATCTAAAACAAATCTTTTTGTTCCCCGGAGACAAATGCTGATTGTGTGCCTGCCTCAATTGTTTCACCCCTTTGGTAATCCTGGTCACTCAGAACAGCATTGAAAGAGATCAGAGACAATGACAGAGATGTTGAAAGTGTCTGAATGCCATCCCCACAGAGCTGCCCTTCTGAGGCACAATGACTGGTTTTTGTGTGCATCACTCAGAGGTACTTCTGTGTTCCTCCTGGGAAATATCAAAGAAATTTCAGAAAGACAAACCTATTACCATTGATCGGAATCCAAGAGTCTGTCCTGGTCAGAGCTAACATAATTTGTCTGATTTCAAAGTTTATGTCACTTTGGAATCTAAATATGAGGTCCCAGTTCCCATGGTGGTGACCATGTTTCTTCAACCAAGTAAGACAAGGGGGAGTCAAAGTATTTCTGTGGTCCTAGTACAGGTTCAAAGTATTGAAAACATGGGTACTGATCTCATGAATTCCTAACATAACCGCAAAAAATGAAGATTGACTGGAGTCTGTGCATTGTGATACGTAAAAATACAGGGTGATAATGGATAAAAACTGATGTAGAATTCACTCAGCTGGCTTTTGTGACACAGGAATAACCTGGTTTAGCCAATGTCTCCTATACTCCTATATACAGTGCTTGATGGAAGATGATAATGCTGGATTTGATATCTGCCAATGTCTAGTTTCTTACAACTGACAGAATATTCTAGGCTGAACTTAACACATTGAGTAGTTAAAAAAAAAAAAAAAGGATTTGAGTTATACCACTATCGTAAAACCCTTTTGCAATGAATTTATTACTGTCAGAAAATATAAGCTTTATAGCTTTTATATTATTCACAAAAATGTCCCCTCCTTACCTGATCTTACAGATCTTACCGCTTCCTATCCAGAGGTGGGAATCTATGTCTCTTTCACCTGAAACTGGGTGGGCCTCTCACCAATCAAATGTGGAAGACGTTATGCCACGTGACCTCAGGGGCTAGGTCAGAAAATACAACGCACCGTCTTCCAGTCCCTCTTGGAAGAATCATTCCTGGAACCCCAAGCCTCTATGTCAGTAAGAAGTACCGGGAAGCCATGCTGTGAGGAAGGCCAAATTTGGCCAAAGAGCCCTCGCGGTGGGGCCCCGATTCTGCATGCAAAGAGAGTGGTGCCTGGCCAACCCCCACTCTCTGACCACACTCACACAAGAAACCTGAGGTGGAGCCTACTCCCTCCCACCTCTGCCAGTCAAGCCATTTATGAATTCCTGACCCATAGAAACCAGGAGCAATAATAAATTATTTATGTTGTGTTAAGCTACTATGTTTTGGGATAATAGGTTACACAGTTTTAGATAACAGAAAGAAGACTATCTTCTCCCTTTCTTAAGAGACCTGTTCAATAAGGGGCCTGGCAATAGATCTATATAGCATAGTGATGAGATTCTGCCTCCATTTCTCTGCACCCCATTTAGAACCAAAGAACTCATTCCCCAAGGTGAGAGGAATATTGTCTGCTGAGAGCTCATAGCTGTGTCCTCTTCCAGGAATTGTCCTCAGCCAAAGGACAGCCCACATCCAATACTGGTTGGCTCAGGATATGAAGCTCTGGCCTCCTTGCATTAATTCTGGCCACACAGAAGGGTCGTCACAGCTCCAGAGTTCCTTGGTGGGTAGGTTAAAGATTTTGGTTGCAACTGTATCCATCCAACTTCTTCCCTGGCTCAGTCTTGCTTCCCTCACTACCTTACAGGTATTATGCCTGAACGTCTGCCTCAATAAACTACTACACACGAATCTCCATTTCAAGGACAGTCTCCAGATAACCTGAACCAAGACCAGACTTAGTCAAGGGTTAATTACCATGGAAAAGGAAGGTGAAGTCAGGCTCTAAGGTACTGTAATTCCCTGGTTTTCTCAGTAGACAGCAATAATAATTAAAGATTCACTGATTCTCACAATGACATGAACAAAATTTCTAATCAACTGACTCTTACCTGTACTCTAAAATGGTTTCTCTGCCAGTCTTTAAGGCATCTTGTACTCACACTGATCCTTGCTGGGCATGATCTAATTTGCTTGCCCAAAACCTATTCTGGTTTGGGAAGCTTTCACTCTATGATGTGTCTGTAGAATGTTAAAAATGAAGCCATTAGCAATGAAACACTTGAAACAAGACCACACCCATTCCTAAGTCGTGGTCTTTGATACATGGCAGAATTTAGATAGAATTCTGCTATAACTGTTGAAGAAAGAAGACTTTTTACAGAAAAGCTTATGAGATTTGAAGGTGCTTATGAGATTTGTTCCATTTTTCCTGAAAGCAAATATTTCATGTTCTTATTTGTTGTTTCATCTCTTATTTTATCCAGGTGTCTTTTTCCAGAAATGATTCATCATTTCACAAAGACTGTGAAGAGAAAGATGGAATTCAGAGATCATTGCTAGAATCTGATGGTATGGAGACAGCTCAATGATTCAAACCACAGGACTTACTTATTTTTCAAACCAGGTTCTAGTTTCCACTTCAGGCATTTATAACTAATTCATGAAGACAAGCTTCGGGCTTATTTTCTTACTTGTCTATCCTGTGTTTGCAGGTTCTTCCATAGCTTTACATGAGCCTGTCTTCCAGCAGGGACTACTGATTTCTCCAGTTTTTCAAAGTTTTCTTGAAGCCATTATATCACCACTAAAAACAAGTGGCCATTGAATGGGAACACCAATTTTTTGGCTTCCCAACAATCTGCACAGTGTAATACGGAATTGTCTGTCCTACATTACTAACTAGGGAACCAAAATAAGGTGCCATTCTTTTTAATATTCAAATTAAGTTTCCCTAACCCCCCAATCCACCTGTGGGGGAAAGTATTTCTTCCACTCCTGTGGTCTTTCTTTCCCAAAGAAGTCCCAAGATTCAGAGGCATTTGATGAGTCCAATGGGCCAGTTTTGATGACCAACTCTTCCAGGAGAGAAAATAGAACACCCTCCTTGTTCAGAGTCTTAGTCTGATCAAGCTGTTGTAAGAAAAATACCATAGACTGTATGGCTTAAAACATAAACACTTATTTAGGTGGATGGGTGACTCAGTTGATTGACTGTCTGACTCTTGATTTTGGCCCAGGGTCATGGGATTGAGCCCCGCATCGGTGTCTGTGCTGAGCATGGAGTCTGCCTGAGATTCTCTTTCTCTCTCCCTGTGCCCCTGCTTGCATGTGCTTTCTCTCTCTCCCTCTCTCTCGTTCTCTCTCAAATACATACATACATACACACATACATACATAGGTACACTTGTTTCTCATAGGCTGAGAATTCCAAGCTCAAGGCCCTGGTAGATTTGGTGTCTGGTGAGGGCTCTCTTCCTGGTTCATAGAAGGCTGTCTTCTTGCTGTGTCCTTACATGGTAGATATATCAAGGGAGCTTTCAGAGGTCTCTATTATAAGGGAATGAATCACCACTCAAAGGCCCCCACCTCCAACTATTATCACATTGGCAGTTAGGATTTCAAGATATGAATTTTGGGGGAATACAAACATTCATCTACAGCAATCAGTCAAGTAGTTGGCTCTCTTTAGCTGTAGTGATTTTATTGCCACTGTGCCAATGCAGTCTTTGTCTGCTGGAGAAATCATAGCACATCTGCCAATGCTGACCTGATAGGAGTTTCTCCCCATTCATGGAAGAGCAGCATTCGTGTCTCATTTCGCTGAGATTGCTCTCAGACCTATAGCTTTATAGAGACACAGTTCCCCACCCCACACACAAACTCTGTCACTATCCCAAGGTCACTCAAGATGGTAAAGCAGCTGGGGCAGAGGTGTCCAACTTCCAATACATGTTCTTCCCAGGATTGCATCCTCCACCCAAACGGCACTTACTACTATGGCTTAATTAGGAAACACTCCTTGGAAAATGAGTGCCCAGTTCTGCTTTACTACACGCATGGTGATAGGCCAGGATCTACCGAATCGGTGGCACTGACGACAGTCCAGCCTCCGTAAAGCCAAGGGAAGGTCAACAGGCACATTAGATCTCTCCATCCTCCTACTCCAGGGCCCACCAACTTCCTGACCTACCAGGATTCATGGCCTGCCATCAACAATATAGACCCACTATCCCAACACATACAGACTTGATTCCCCATAACGCATCAACCAGGAGTAAGTAGCAGGAGTCTTAAAATAACATTATTACACAGTTCTCTGATTCAGCTCCACTAGGTCTGTGGGAACTCGAGTACCTCTCCCCTCAAAATGTAGCATGACACCTGTGGGAATTCTCAGGGGTTCCTACACATGTTTGGTGAAACACTTCTTTGAATATTCAGGTTTTGCTTCTCTCAACAATCACAGCTCTTTCTGGCTGTTCACCACGAAACTTTCTCTTGTTGTGGCTGATCCAAAGCCCTAGTTCCAACTGCAACCCGTCGTCAGTCAGCAACATCAATGCCTGCAACACCAGCGTGCCACACTGCCTCCCACCTGGCCAGGTCCTAGCATATGACAAAGCCACTGGTGGTTCCCAGCAAAGCCACATCAAAGCTGGTGCTGTGCCCACTGAGGGAGCTACGCTCCATCAACGCCAGCTCTGGAGGCCTCTGTTGCTGGTTCCTCATCCCCAAGAGCTCATTAGCTTTTGCCCTGTCTTACTTCAGTGCTTCTCCCTTGGACACAGGGAGAAGCCACCTAAAAGCTTCCTGATGACGAGGAGGCGGAATGTTCCGGGGCCACCCCTCAGTTATGATATTTTCATTTTGCCCTTGCTTCATCACCAAATATCCTTTTGATTTTCCTTTAGGACCTACACTTTCCCACACAGATGAGTAACGCCGTGTTTGCTGTGTGAAGAGAGAGACCCTCTAAAAGAGAAGATGTCTATTTTATAATAGCCTTCTCCACAGGCCCAGGGATTTAGAGCACTGTAGAGTTCTTTGAGGAAAAAATGTCAACTTTCTTAACTCCATGAGGGGAAAACTGTCAGCTCTATTCCTAAGGAGTCAATTAATTAAAGTTAAGTCTCCTCAAACTCCACAAAATGCCAGCTCCAGATTAAAGGGTGTGCGCATGCATTACGCTTTGACCTCTTGTCACCGGTCGAGTACCTGGCAGATTTGTGGAAAGTAGCTTGTGTGCTGATCCAACAGAAATGGGTATTAGCTCACAAGGAAGGAAGATAATGAGTTCAAGGACAATCTCAAGCATTTTAAGTTTGGGACTTTTCGTCTTTTTCCCCAGCCCCCTCTGCTCCTCTTTGCAAAGCTTTCGCCTTTTTGCTTTCCCCACCCATACGTGTATTTCTTGAATCACTCCAGTACCGTCTTCTCATGGGGTTGTGACAGGGTTGAAGGACTACTTTGAAGTCTGTCTGGTTTCAGGTTTGAATAGGTACCTCTCTGAGGCAACCCTACCTCCCCTCTGGATGTTGCAAAGATTCAGGAAGATCCTGACGCAAGGCTCCCAGCTCAGTGCCAGGCTCAGAGGCTTACAGAAGAGGCAGCTGTCATCAACTGTAAGTAAGAGCTAAATTCCCACATTGGGAAAAAGGTGGTTTTGCCATCAGTGGAGCACCAGCCTCATGGGGGTACTTAATGTGGTCCTTCCAACCCTAACCCTGTGCCATCAGGGTGACACCAGTGGGAAAGTTCAGGATCTGAGATTTCTTCTCTACTTTTCATCTTCCACATACTTCTGTTAAAAGGTAATCTCCAGTCTAAGCAGTTGCCACTCCTTTCTACCACTAGAGATTAGTTTACTAGACTACTTTCCCAAATAAGTAGAGCAAACAGGGCACAGAGCAGGAAAGTTCAAGAATGCTGGGTATTAAGAATTAAAAGAGACACACAGCTAAGTGAAGGAGAAAGAAGCAAATAAATGGAATATCCACAATGTACCACAACAACCCAGTTAAGTAGGTATTAATCCCCCTAGAGTAGGTACTCATTATTTTGGGATTTTTAAGCATGAGAAAACTGAAGTTCAGACAGGTTAATAATTTGAGCCACCACTGACTATGAACTAGAGATTCCAAATCAAGATAGCCCAATCCTTCTGTATGGTACCTCCCTGGAGTCTCATCACTTGAACCACTTTCCCAGGGAAGCCCCAGCTGGTAGAGTCCCCACCCCTCCTTACCCTGGGGATGGATGGTTGCAGAGATATCTCTTTGGAGGCCTGATTTCTCTGCTTCTTCAGCTGCTGGTTGAGAGTCTAGTTGGAGATGTCTTAAAGCAGATGCCCTGTAATAACCATTAAAGATAACTAGCATACTAATACTATTGTTTATAGAGATTCTGCTGCACCACTCTGCTAAGCAATTTACAGACCCTGTCTCAGAGAGAATGCAATTTAGTCAAATACCATCACTGGTCATTGGCAGTTGACCTTTTCCTTGGAACCCCAAAGCCACACAATCTCAATGTGTGTTCAGGTCATGGAACGAGCTTGTTAACTGATCTAGAAACCAATTTCCTTTTATTTTTCTCTGCCGATTAAACTCCCTCACCTGCTGTCTCCCAATCCTGAAATAAAATTTTAGGGATGTCTCTGGTTTCCAATAATGCTTACATAATAAAAGTTCTCTGGTTACCTTCACACATTATTAAGTCCAGTCCAGCTGAAAATTATAGAGGTCAGTCTGTTCTAGTAGAATAACAAAACTCCATACTCATTCAGAGTTAAAGCCTCTCCTTATCCCTCCATCCGGGTCTGTTCTACCCTGGAATTCTGCCATGAGGAAGGAGAGGGGCAAATGTTGGGCCTCTTCTCTCTTGTCCTCCCATCTCTCCCCCGCCATTTCTGTTTCTAATTGCTCCGTGATTAGGCCCAAGGGTAGAGGAGAGAGAGAAGGTACAGATATAAATTGGTGTCAGTGCCCTTTAGGTAGGGGTCATATCTGAGGTTGGCTTCTTTCTGGTGGGTATGTCAACAGGTTCCTAGGAAAATCTAGCTGGAGCCTTTGGCCATGGTGCCTTTTTCCTGGCCACCTATCACCCCGTTGACCTCTGGGCTTCAGAGGTCTATACCTCCTTAGGGTCCTTTTACTCATCCGGACTATCCTTGTGGGCAGGCTGGCTCTCTCGTGTGAGGCCCAGAACTGATCCAGGGAAACCATCACTTCTGCCCTTCCAGCTCCTTCCCTCTCCAGGAGGCACACCCTCCAGTTCCTCTGCCACATCCAGGCTGACCTAGCCAGAGAGTCAAGCCTGGGGACGGGCTGTGCGAGACACAAAGACCAATATTTGCGTGCCCCCTCGAAGCTCCCTTCGCTTGGCTTATGGGGTAAAGCCCTCCCCTTTTCCATAGCAGAACTTGGGATGAGTGAGGAAGGGAGAAGAGAAATACAACAGCACTTTGAACTGCCTGCAAAGAAAATGTCTGAATTCTTGGTCTATTTCACAGAGCGTCTGCCATCTCCTTAACAAATGGGATCTAACATATTTGGCACCTCATCTTTTATTCTGTGGTTGGAGGCTCCACTGGGACAGCACAGACCCATCTTTGGGTCATACAAGACTTCATCTTGTATGGCAGAAGGGGAGGGTTGTATTCTGTGCTCAAAAGATTCTCAAAGAAACCACAAAGACGCGGCTGGGCAAAGCTCCACAATAGAGAAGACATCAGTACATGCAGCTAGGAGTATATACAACTGCAGGACAGACAGAGGGACAAAGAGAGGCATAAATGAGAGAAGATCCATACACCTAAGAAATAATAGGAGATACAGATTTTCCTACCAACATAGGGGCGCCTGGGTCACTCAGTTGGTTAAGCATCCAACTTGGGCTAAGTCATGATCTCGCGGTTTGTGAGTTCAAGCCCCGCATTGGGTTCTGTGCTAACAGGTCAGAGCCTGGAGTCTGCTTCAGATTCTGTTTCTGCCTCTCTCTCTCTCTCTTCCCCTCCCCTGCTCACACTCTGTCTCTCTCTCTCTCAAAAGTGAATAAACTTAAAAAAAAAATTTCCCTTCCAATGCAAGAGAGACTCACAGACTTTTTCAAAAGTGAGACCATACCCAGCCATCTTTAACTGTCATAACACTAATACAGGGACCTGGACCGTGCACCTGATATGGTCCTCCTTTGGGTGTGATGAGAATAGTGACTGAAGGAATATTAAGGCTGAGAAGTAATCATTTCAGCCCTCAAATAACACCCAGGAGTTTCTGAAAAGTTTTACAGAAAACTACAACCATATGAAAAGTAAGTTGCCCCAGACCTGGTGTGAGTCTTTTCATCTTATAAATCAGTGTATCCAAGCCTGTGCTTCTAAGTGGCACAAAACATCAACAAAGGAACCAACTACTTTGAAGTCAGAGGTTTTTTCAGGCATCGAGCAGAGTTTAGAGTCAGCTTATTTACTAGCAGTAATCAGCTTTCTACTTTCCAGAGATCTTCTTTGCCTGGAGTTAATCTGTAGATAATCTGGATTAAAGAGTTCCAGCCTATTAATAATATGGACCACCTCCACCTGTTTCTGTGACAGGTCCAAGACTATGGAAACATAGTTATTCACTACCTTTTGCCCTCCTCAGCTTTCTTTTCTTTTCTTTTCTTTTTTTAATATGAAATTTATTGTCAAATTCGTTTCCATACAACATCCAGTGCTCACCCCAACAGGTGCCCTCCTTAATGTCCATCATGCACTTTCCCCTCTTCCCCACTCCCCATCAACCCTCAGTTTATTCTCAGTATTTAAGAGTCTCTTATGTTTTGCCTCCTTCCCTCTCTGTAACTTTTCTCTCCCCCCTTCTCCTCCCCGCTGGTCTTCTGTTGAGTTTCTCAGGATCCACATAGGAGTGAAAACATATGGTATCTGTCTTTCTTTGCCTGACTTATTTCACTTAGCATAACACTCTCTAGTTCCATCCACATTGCTACAAATGGCCAGATTTCATTCTTTCTTAGTGCCAAGTAGTATTCCGTTGTATATATAAACCACATCTTCTTTATCCATTTGTCAGTTGATGGACATTTAGGCTCTTTCCATAATTTGGCTATTGTTGAGAGTGCTGCTATAAACATTGGGGTACAAGTGCCCCTATGCATCAGCACTCCTGTATCCATTGGGTAAATTCCTAGCAGTGCTACTGCTGGGTCATAGGGTAGATCTATTTTTAATTTTTTGAGGAACCTCCACACTGTTTTCCAGAGCAGCTGCACCAGTTTGCATTCCCACCAACAGTGCAAGAGGGTTCCCGTTTCTCCACATCCTCTCCAGCATCTATAGTCTCCTGATTTATTCATTTTAGCCACTCTGACTGGCGTGAGGTGGTATCTCAGTTTGGTTTTGATTTGTATTTCCCTGATGACCTCCTCAACTTTCTAAGGAAGAATCTTTGAACTGCTCAGCTTTGAACTCTAAGGGCAATAGGCAAAGTGAAGAAAAGTGCTTAGAGACACTTCATATTCACATAAATTCAAAGAGGGAAGGGAAGGGAAGGGAAGGGAAGGGAAGGGAAGGGAAGGGAAGGGGAGGGGAGGGGAGGGGAGGGAAGGGAAGGGAAGGGAAGGGAAGGGAGGATAAAAAGACAAAGAAAGACAGACAGACAGAAAGAAAGAAAGAAAGAAAGACACAAGTTCTCTGAAAAGGAAAACTTCCAGAAACATCAGGGAGAGGAGGAAGCCAGCGTAAGTATCTAGAGCACTGGAGAGAAAGCCAGCATGTCCCGGAGATTTGTAGACTGTTGGGAGAGCTTTGGAGGAGCTACTCCTGGGCAGGGTGGGGCCTCACAGAGTGGACCAGGTAAAGAGGTTTCCAGGCATTTCAGTCTTGCGTCACGTGATGCAACCCTCCTTCAGACACCTTCACTATAGACATTATGTTTCCAGACTTGTGGAAAGTGGAAGTGTCTCTTTTATACATGCTATTGACTTGGGCTAGACCTTAGAGCAGGGGTTGATGGACACAATTTGGGTGGCATGAGAAAGGGTCACATTAATGAGATGATGGCAGTTGACCTGCCCTTGAGAATGAAATGTCATGGAAATGGCCCAAACCTGGCAAGAGCCTTTGACCCTAACTCACATGTGCTTATGAGCAAGACAGATGAGCACCCACATGACTTCCCCCACATGTCCACTCCTGCTCCTCTCCCCTCACTGCATCCTTTCAGTGATGGCTGAGCCCTGCCATGTCTGCTGGAACCTACATCACCTCACTCAGGCCCCACCATGTTGTTTCCAGGAAATAGTCCCAAAATACACAACCATTTCTGACTGCGCTTGATTTATTTTCTTCCATGGATTTTTCTGTATTTTCCAAATGTACTGTGATAAACAAATAATATACATGGTTATAGTCCTTTGATAGGCACACATGTTATTTTTTTTTTAAAAAGCAAGCAAATCATCTTCTTAATTGTAACAGTGATTCAACAGTCAGTCAATTATAGTTGCTTATAGAATCCATGTCTGTGGACATTTCCAAAGAATAACATCAATGACTCTGACTTTGGTAATTTGGAAGTTAGTCCTCTTGGAAGGATGGAACTCAAATCAATCATCCTTAATTGGCTCTTCTCTGTAATAAGGAAATTCTACTTCCTCCCTTAGCTTCCTCCCTGCCAATCCATTTTTATGCTTTAGCCTGAAAGATCAACGTCAGATGACACACACTTGGGCCGTCTTCAGAAATATACAGTGTTAACAGCCGAATTTAAGCCACATGGCTCTGCAAGATTTTTAAGGTCTTCCATACACCAGCTACTTCACCTCTCATATCCCACCAGCTACAGCTGACACCCTCCATGTTCCAGCCCCAGCCCTAGGTACATCGGGGCTACCTCTGCTCCTGCTGGAGTGAGACCCCCACTCCCATCATCTCCCCACTGCCCACATCCACTAGACCCTTTAAGGTCCAGATCAGGTGTCCCATCCTCCCATGCACCCTCTCCTGTCAGCCTTAATCCATGCCATGTCGATAGCTTCCATCTTCAAATTTCTTCGAATTTATCACTTGTACTATCTGCAGGGTTTTTTTCTGTCTCTGATTCTCTACTTAGTTGTTCTGCACAATTTAACTCTTTGGTATATTATAGTATATCACTACAATCCTACTTACGATGCCACCGTGACAATGAGAGAATGATGCAGGCCCTCCCACGAGCGGGCTTTAGACTGCACCTTCTGGCCAGGAAGCTCACCGAGTTCAGTCGTCAGTCCATCTGATCCCCCGAGATCCATTTACTTCAGATTCATATTTTAATTGACTTAGAAGGGCTCTTTTACTACCTTCATAAAAAATAACCAAGAAAGTTACCTTAAGAGGCAATAGTTTCACATTACAGGCTATAGAACCAATCGTATTGCTAAGCATGTAAATGACACATTTAAATTGTACAACAAAATGGATCAAAAATTTGTTCTTTGGGATATTTACAGACATCAGACATACCTGCAAAGAATACACAGCAGTCAAATACATTCAGTAAATACTGGGTCAAATGAGCAGATATCTTTCCTGTAGACTTTCTTAAAGTTTCATAACATTGGCACTGGGGATCTCCTTGAGCGGGTTAGTGTACGTATGTGGGTATTTCTGCAACCAAGATGACTAGAGGCCCATTTTCCTATGGCGTGAGTTCTGGGGTGCGTGTTCCATGGCACTCATTCTGGCTGATGCTGATGTGGTTCACACATTCCCTTCCAAAGCCTCCTCGGCAGGATCTTGCTTGAACCTTCAGCGAGGGGCCTCTAAGGGAAATGTTTATTTTCTGTTCCTCACTTCCTCTGTGCTCTGTTCCTCTTCTGGTCATGGGAAGGCCCTTTGCTCCTGTTCTGCGCATGTCACATGTTTAGGGCTGAGCCACATCCCAGAGTGCGAATAGTTCTTAGCCTCTTTCTGCATTTGTTCAGTTGCAATTTCAGTTCAGAGAGGCAGCCCCATGTGCTGACTGACAGTGTGGACTCTGGAGTCCCACGGCCTGGCTTTCAGTGATCACTGCCCCGGCTGTATAAACCGGGGCATTTCTTCAACTCTCAGTGCCTCACGTATAACATGGCAACAATTACAGAATACACATCATGAGATTTTGTGGGGAGTTAAGATATGTAAAGGGCTTACCCAGAATCTGACCTCTAGTGCATGCTGTTGGTGTGAATCAGTGTTAATCCTCAAGAATTCTGTTTCTCCGACCATAGCTTCTTGCTGTTACTATTAGGTATTGCGAGGACCCATGCAAATCCTAAGACATCAGGAAGCCTAGCTCATGATTTTTGAAAACTACTCGCTGTACTTGCCGGAGAAAAATTTTCTTTCTGTTCTTGGGTGGGAAAAAGAGAGTAATAGCAAGAAACAAGTACCTGTTCTTAAGGAGAAGAGAACAGTTTCTGGGCTAATTGTGACCTCAAGGAGTTCTTTTCTATTACTCTGCTCTGGGGGTCAGCAACCTTCTGTCAATAGCCAGACAATAAATATTTTAGGTTCCGCAAGATGAAAGGTCTGTGTGGCAACCGGTCAACTCTGCTATTATAGTGTGAAAGCAGCCATCAGCCATACGTAACTGAATGGGCATGGCTATCTTCCAGGAAAATGTTATTTACAAAATCAGAAAGCTGGCTGGATTTCACCCATTGGTCTTGTTTTGTGACCTCTGCTCTGTTATAAACCTTGAATTTCCCAGCCATGGGATTTGAATAGGAGTTCTGGGGTGTCTCCGTCTACCAAATGTGAGTAAGGCATCTGACCACTCTGGAAACCAGTAGAAGTGAGAGAAGCCAGTCCAAGGGAAAGACCAACAAATGTTGGAAATAACTGCAGGGAACGGATGCACAGTCCCGGCCATGTTGTAAACTTTTGGATCAACTCTGTCGAAGCCTGACCTACCTCGGGAGTCTTGGTTATATAAACCCATAAATTCCCATTATTGTTTAAGCCACACTGAGGAACGTTTTCCTGTCATGTGGAAACCAAAATCTTCTACTGAGACAACATGCTTATAGCTCAATGAAGTACACCAATGAACAATTTATGGTGGATGCTCTTGGAGTTCAATTTGCGTTTTATCTCTAGTTAAAACTTTTGCTGACGGACTCAGAAAAGAAATTTAATGATGAAACCCCCATCCCCAGATGAATTCAGAGTCATTCATTTAAACATTTCTAAGCGCTTTCGCCATTTCTAAAGTGCTTGAGGACATTATCCTTCAAGTATCTGTTATTTCTAGTTTATTTATAAAGCTCTCTTGTATTTTGGTTTTATTGCTTCTGGCTCTTCTGTTATTTTACATAATAAAAACAAGCAAAGTCACCCATCAATCTACAACCCCTCAGAGGTCTGACTCTAGTTGAAAAGGACTCTGGATAAAATCAGGAGAGGCTTTTGCAATGCCTTCATAAATCAACTTTTGCTTGTAAGCTTTCTTTAATGCCTCAGTCAGCCCTAAACATAAAGTTCCCTGATGCTGTGGCTACCATTTCTGTCTTGTCTAAAGCAGACAAGGTGGTACTCAGGCAGAGGGGTCCAGAAGTGTTTTCCGAGTCCACTAGAGATTCTGCATCTTGAACACAAGAAATGGTCAAGGACTCACTGATGGCATTTATGCCACAGGTAGGCACCTTCCCTATGAGGTCTCTGAGTATATGGCAGAAACTCCACACCAGACATCACCCATCCTCGCTCATTCACACCCTCAGACATTCCCTGTGCTCATGGAACCTCACTGACTTGCAGACCAATCTCCAGAGGGCTGAGAATGACCCAGTCTTCGCCTTGTACATCAGTTCCACACCGGCCAAATGACAGCACTCATGAGACCCAAGGTCCCACCTGGACATTAGGGATGAGTCAGTGATTTTGTTCATATGATGAGTCAGTTTTCTGTGCTGCTGTAACAAATTACAGTAAACTTCGTAGCCTAAAACAACACAAATTTCATATCTTACAGTTCTGTAAGCAGAATTCTGATGTGAGCCTCACTGGACTAAACTCAAGATGTCAGCTAGGCCTTCTGGAGGCCATAGGAAAGAGTTTCCTCATCTTTTCTGGCTTCCAGAAGCTGCCCGTGGTCCTTGGCTCATGGCTCCTTTTCACCTCCAAAACCAGCAAACAGGGACTGAGTCATATCAAGTTGCTCCAATTTATTTTCTGCCTCCCCCTTCCACCCAGCTAATCCAGGATAATCTCCCCATCTCAAGGTCAGATGATTAGCCATTTTATTTCTACCTGCAGTCTTAATTCCCCTTTGTCATGGAGCCTATCATATTCATAGGTGTCAGGGATTAGAACGCAGACATCTTTGGGGCCGTTATTCTGCTTACCACAGGGGGATAGACAAGGAAAAAACAAATAAAATATACTTAATGATAGATGATGATAAAAACAATAGAGAAAAGCAATAAAGGAGCAGGAATCGGGTATGCTAGACAGGTGTATTCTTTTATACAGGTTGATCCAAAAGGTCTCATGATTTGACTCTCATGAGTAAAAATCTCTGAGAGATAAGGGAAGTATCCAGGAAGGTATCTTTGGGGAAAGCCTTCCTGCAAAGGGGACAATTAGCATCAAGTGAGGGCAGGCTGAGAGTGTCCAGGATCAGAAGAAGGAGAGGGTAGCTGAAACTGTCTGAGGTACAGAGGGAATGAGAGAAGAAGATGGACAGAGTGTGGGAATGGGGGGCATCACATCACACTTTGCAGGCTAATGAAAATGACTTTGGATTTGGTTTAGCATAAAATGGAGAGGTGGGGGTTTTTTCTTCAGTATTTATTTATTTATTTATTTATTTATTTATTATTTTAGAGAGAGAGAACACACATGTGAGCAGGTAAAGAACAGGGCGGGGGGAGAGAGAGAGACTCTCAGGCAGGTTCCATGCTCAGTGCAGAGCCCAACACAGAGCTCGATCCCATGACCAACATCGTGACCTTAGCTGAAATCAAGAGTTGGATGCTTAACCGACTGAGCCACCCAGGCACCTCATCTTCAGTATTTTTAGAAAAATTTTATTTTTAAATACTTTTCGATTTCCAGAAGCATTACAATTATCATCCACAAAGACCCCATATACTTTTTACCCAGCTTCCGATCATATTAACCTCTTATATTACCCTGGCGTTTATCAAAACTAAGTAATTTAAAGTTGGTACAAAGCGATTAACTAAACAGGTTACCGATTACAGGTTTGGGAGAAGATTCCCACAGAGGTGAGTGCCCTTCTTTTCATATATCACGGGGCACACGATATCGCCATGGTTAAGTACTGGTGGTGTTAACTCTGATCACTTAATTAAAGACGTGTCTGCCAGGATTCTCCACTGTGAAGTTACTCTTTTCTCCTTTCCGTACGCTGTTCAATGGAAGTGAATCCTACGTTCAGCCCACACTCAAGGGAATTAAGTTCCAGCTCCTGTAGTAAAGGGTTATCAAAGAATTTGTGAATATATGATAAAACTGCCACAGTAATTAATGAGTATTTCGCAGCAGATACGTTGAGGCTATGGATGTATCCTGCTTCTCCTTAAAGCTTTACCTGCTAATATTAGCATCTGTCAGTGGATCTTGACTATAACAAGTAGTGTTCTGCTCATTTTCTATTTCCTTCATCCCTACTACGTTTACTATTTGGAATTCTTCTGTATGGAATATTTAACCCTTCTCCCCTATTTAGTCAGTTACTGATATCAGGATACACTCGTGTATAATCATTTTGTTCTTTGGATTATAATCCAATACTGTCATTATTTTCTTGTTTCTCCAACTTTTCTGGCTTTGGACATTGAGAACTCTTTCAGATTAGTTCCTGTGTGGGGCGCCTGGGTGGCGCAGTCGGTTAAGCGTCCGACTTCAGCCAGGTCAAGATCTCGCGGTCCGTGAGTTCGAGCCCCGCGTCAGGCTCTGGGCTGATGGCTTGGAGCCTGGAGCCTATTTCCGATTCTGTGTCTCCCTCTCTCTCTGCCCCTCCCCCGTTCATGCTCTGTCTCTCTCTGTCCCAACAATAAATAAAAAACGTTGAAAAAAAAATTAAAAAAAAAAAAAAACAGATTAGTTCCTGTGTCCATTTAACATGCTTCCATTTCCTTTTTTGTTTTAAGCATATTCTTATGTTTTGGTACTACAAGATATAGTTGTATTTTCTTGGTACGACAAGATTCCTTGGAGGGGTGACGTGGTGGCTCAACCAGGCAAGTGCCTGACTCTTGATTTCGGCTCAGGTCACAGTCGCATAGTTTGTGAGATCAAGCCCTGAGTCAGGCTCCATGCTGACAGCATGAGGCTGCTTAGGATTCTCTCTCTGCCAACCACCCCCATCCTGCTTGTGCTCTCTCTCTGTCTCAAAATAAATCAATAAAATTAAAAAAAAAAATTCTTGATACTCCGGGCTCATCTTGTATTTTCTCTATACCAGCCCTAGAATTACCCACTGCTCTTAGCAACCCTGGATCCTCTAACTGGGGGCATGGAATGAAAAACCCAAGATCTGGGTGCAGGTGTGTCATTGGAGAGATTTGGGGAGAAGAGATACACATTCTGACTTATGTTTTCAAATGATGAGTCTTCTTACGGCTGGGTTGAAAATAGCTACATGGGGGTGATTATTGCAATAATCCAGACTCCCTGACTTTAACCTAGGAAAGTTGTACAGTGAATAATCCCATCACTGTGAAGTACCTCAGAGCCTTTTCCATGAGCCAGCACACAAACCACAGCTATCCTTTATTTGTCAAACTCTGACACTGAGCCCCACCGTGTCTCAGGCATTATGCTCTCTGCTGATGGTGCAGATATGAAAAACAGCACTCCCTCTCCCTGGGACTTTCACAGACTGCTACAACAGGTGCAGCACAGTGTGATACGGAGGGGAGTACAAAATTGTAAAAGGTAAAGCGTTGGGATAAAAGAGAGAATAACTTTTTATCGGAAGGCCAAGAAAGCAGAATGCAAGGTTGAGAAGGTAGTACTGAAGTCCTACTGATGTGGTTGGAATCTGGGTTTTACCACGTATTAGCTGATGACTCTGAATCTTCGAGCCTCAATTCCCTTACCCAGAGGAAATGACATCACCTACTCTTAGGGACCCTGCCACACCCACCACAGAGTTTCGTCCTCATCCTGTACTTCACGGTTCTCCTATAGCTGCGGGGAGAGGGGACGATATGTCAGATTGTGGCCAATACAATGCGGAGGAAGTGATGGAATCCCACTCAGAGACCTGGCCCCTAAAGCCCCCCTATGATCTCTCACTTACTCCCTCCCTTCTATGCAAAAGACTTCAGGATAGTGGAGGTGCATTGCAACCCTCTGCTCACTGCTTCAAGGACGGCACTCACGAGAGCTGTGCAGTCACGAGCATAGCTCCAGACGCTGCACGAGAGCAAGAAACACCCTGGCTGCAATTCTGGGACTACATACTGCAGCGGTTAGCCTATCCTGATTAGTATACCACTTCCAAGTTTGCTGGAACACTAAGGGAGATCAAAAGCCTGTGATAAGCCCTCAGTAACTGATAGCCTTTGTTATCTTAGCCATGATGTGTAGAAGAAACACTGAAGAGTGGGGACTTAAAAGTATTTACTAGGTGCATGGAAGGCGAGAGGAGCTTAGAGCTTTGAGATGAGGGCACAAAAATGCCAAGTAAAAAAAAAGGAAAAGGGGGAGAAGTAGTGTCAAAAAGGGAGGAGGGGGGGGAAATGACATGAGACAAAAGGAAGCAAGAGCCATCCGTGTCACTGGAGAAGCAGCTGCCCTAGACATGTGTCCTTCCCCGCACCCCCCTCCCCCACCATGTCCAGCCTGTGACACACACAGTGGCGTGGCCAGGCCCTCCGTGCCTGAGACAGCTGCCCAGAGCCTTGCTGATACTCCTCCCTCAGCTGTTCCAGATCCAGACAAAGCAACTGGAGGCCTGGCTTTTTCATTTGTTTGAACCTGCTGGCAAGATCCTTCCTGGACCCGCTTGTTTTTACTATTTGAAATGTGTTTCTTTTATCACCTTCCGGTCACAGGAATAGTCTTAATGGAGTGTAGGATCCAAATTGGGGGCAGAAATTCTCCACTCAGGAGACGCCAACCAAACAAAAGACAGAGGTGTTCTTTGTCTCTCTGGCCTGTCAGGGAACAAAGGACAAACGCGTAGAATAGGGTTAGAAAAGATGCAAAGGATACTTTTCTTTAACAACCCCTGTGAGCAACACGGGCGTTTCCCTGGGCTTTGGGGCTCAACATGTAGCCAATACCACTGCTTTCAACCGTGCACAAGACTGTTTGAGAAGAGTCTTCATGCTTTTGAAAGGTACTATTGGGGTGCCTAGGGGATTCAGTTGGTTGAGCATCTCTTAATTTCATCTTGGGTCGTGGTCCCAGGGTCATGGGATTAAGCCCTACAATAAGGCTCCATGCTGAGCATATAGTCTGTTTAGGATTCTCTATCTTCATCTCCCCTCTCCCCTGCTCGCACTCTAGATAGATAGATAGGTAGATAAATGGTACTACCTATTTAGGTTTTTGCTAAACTTAGTAGAGTTCACTTAACCAAAAAGTCATTGTCCTGGGGCCCCCATAAATGTTGTTGAGCTCTGAGGATGGTTAGGTTATGGCTTCTGCTTAGGCGATGAATAGGAACCATGTCCACAGCCAGAAAATTGACACCTGGCTGATCAGACCAAATCCGCCTCATTTATTATAGAAATCTTATCCCCTAGAAAACCACATGTTAGAAAAAATCTAGGAGTCAGTGTTTCCAGGCAAAAGGACCACCCATGGCTGAAAAACAGGAAATAGCTAAAACAAAGAAAACCAGATCCAAATAAAATGTGGAGGCATGTGAAAGTTTGAACCCTTTAGAGTGAGATGTTTAAGTCCCGGCCTCAAAAATTCTGTGTCCATGTCTTCCCTTCCCACCTCCTCATCTTGGGGGTTTTCCAGGTTTCCTGTCTACCCGTAAGCATTTGGGAGCAATGCTTCCTGCTTAAAGAGTCACTCTAAGCAAGCCCTGACTACAATACAGGCTTCTAAAAGAGCCCCGTGTGTGTAAATTAAAGCACATTCGCCCATCACGCCCTTTTCCTGGAAAGGAAATCACATCTCCTTATGTGTATCTGTAAATCAAAACCTACTTGTCTATGGCTTTCTCTTCAGCATGCCAAAACAAAACCCCGTGCAGGGTTGGCCTGGAGGAGGGCTGAGCACACAAAGAGATCCATTCAAGCCTTTGGACTTCAAGAGAATCATATGGTCCAACCAAGGTCAACAAGATGATTGCAGCCTGATATCAAAGATTAGTTTTTAAAGGGACAATACACAACTGCTGCTAAATTCTCTTTTCCTTTACAACAAATGCTCAGAAAAGAAACAACCAGAGGAAGAAACATCTAATCTGATTTGTGGTCCTATCTCTGAGATATGCAATTATATAGTGAGTTGAATCTGAAGTCTAATACAAAAAGAAAGAAAGGAAGAAAGAAAGAAAGAAAGACTCCTTACATTATGGGATTTTACTAATAGGACATACTGTGGAAAATTCCCTGACATGTTTCATCAATACTTAAACACACAAACTTCCTCCAGATCTCAGCTGCCATAGTCTTTTGGGGGAAAATTATCTTCCTTTCTCTCTTTAGCTTCCTTTCTTCCTTCCTCCTTCTTCTCCCTCTTCTCCCACCTACCCGCTCTTTTCTTTTTCATCCTTTTTTAGGAAAGAAAGGGAAACAGAAATATACTAACATTTATTGAGCTCCTGCTTTGAGATGAGAGTTTTCCATGTGTTATTCAACAACTATAAGGATTCCTTCCCTTGGCTCAGTCTGACCTGCCATGCTTCCAGTGAACTCAGTTTTAGTAGAAATCAAAAAGTAACGCAATTTATGACATGCCAACAGATGTCGGAGTCCTCTGAATGACTAATATGCCCAACCGCATCTAAAAAGCTACACCACCTACTAATGTGCAGAGAATACTTTTTCTGTTTTTCATACAAAAATGCACGCACACACACACACACACGAACAGATGTTCTTTCTTTTCATTCTGTACTTCATACCTTAAGTTTTATTGGTGGCGGGTCCTCTATCTCCCCCTCCCCCTTCTAGGACTTGATTAGCCTCTGGGAATGGGGAGTATCTTGAACAGTGTTGAGAAAAGCAGCTTCTCTGCCCTTCTAAATGCTATTCTCTCACCTTCCCCATCTTATTCTTGCCCTCACCCACTTGTCCCACTCCGCTACCCCGGGCTTGACATCTGAAGACCTTCCTGCCCCATCTTCCACCCGGCAGGAGTGCGGTTCCCAGGAAGGGAACCTGGTCTGAGAAATCAAGGAAGAGGCGTGTGATTACTCAGTACTTTTCCAGAGAAATATCTATTATTTCTTCAGATTAAACATTTATGGAATAAGACAGTTACTCAAATGGAAACAGGTTGTGTTTATTTAAAGGATTATGTGGAATCTTGATATATTAATACACAGCGTCCCTTATATGGACCCCACTTTCTCCTCGACACCCCCGCTGTCATCACTTGGCCTGCGTCCCCTGCACACCTTCACAGGCAGCCTGGGGCCTTTCAACAGACAGGATCTGATGTGGCTTCACAGATTAGCTATTCCAAAGGGAAGGGCGCCATCTGCTTTTTTGCCAGAAACCTCATTCCTTCTTCTCCATAGTAGTCAATTCCTTCCTTCGTTGCTTCATCATACTTTATCCCATGATAATATGATTTCATCAAAATAAACTTTATAGGGAAGAAAATCTAACTCTTAACGAGAATGGCTTCTCAGACGCATTTAGGGAAGTTAGCTTTCTCCCCAGGAGCGTCACACCCTAGGTTGGGCAGGTGCTCTCCCTTGGTCTTCTAACAATAACAGCTCGCACCTGTTGAGTTGTTTCTCCCCTGATCTTCTCCAGACTATCAGAAAGGGACTCTTGTAGCGTCGTCTTATCATGAGGAAAGTGAAGCACAGAAAGTTTAAGCAGCCCACGGCCCATAACTGTCTGACTGAAAAGCGACATCTTTTCTCCAACCACACTTTCACTCGTGCAAAGGGCCGCGGGAAGCCTGGCCCACGACCTTGAATGCCGCCGCCCACGCATCGCCCACGTGCTCGGGAAGCCTCGTTTACAGGTGCAGATGATGGTAGCAATTACCCCGCTGCTTATGGGGAACCTGGTCGCGCTGGTTTTTCGTGGGCTAAGTCGTTTCGCAGACAAGGATGAGGCGCGAGGTGACGTCGCTGAGGCATGGTTGGTGCGAGTAAGTAAAAGGTGCTGTCCTTCTGTAGCAGGGTTCTCCCACAGAGGGACGGGACACGGAGGCTTTTCTGCCCAGGAAGCTACTTTATTCATCATGCTGGCATGGGGTCAAGGGGGGGGGGGAGGGGTTGTACCTTAAAAACTGAGCCCTGAGCCCAGCGGGGTGTAGCCTTTTATGCAATTTCTACTTCTTTGTCTCCCATATATGGTGACGTATAGTCTGATTGGACATATTCCAAGGTGCAGACTGGGGTCAGTGCTACTCGGACGTGTATAGGAGTTGATTGGACCCCGTCGCCTTCCTTTGTTCGGAGGAGGTCTCCACCACATTCCGTAGGGAGGGGCTCAACCCCACTTAAGCAAGAAAGTTTCTTCTGTGTCCCCGGCTTTCTTATGGTAAGGATAGGAATCTCTAAGTGGAAGATAAAGCATGCTAAATTTTCTACTTGTGTTTGGTCACAGAGTCTTTTGCGTGGATAGAAGCAGGGGGCTGCGTATTTGCCAGACCCCTGGCAAGTTATATTCATGGTGTATCTCACTTAAACAGTTTTTTAGGGTATGCCTGTGAATTCGTTTATCAGGATGTGTTTTTTTGGGGGGAGGGGGGTTAATTGTAGAAAGAGCTGGTACAGCCGGGAGCATGCCTGAGGGTGCCAGCAGGGCGGAGTCAGGCGGAGGTGGTGGTGTACTTGGGTAAGTGACCTCACTCCTTGCAGCCTCAGGTTTCCCCTCTACAAAATGGGTGCGATAAAATCTCCCATGTGGTGTTATGAAAATCAGAGCGGAGGGTGGTATCTGGTACAGACTATGCACGTGGTCAGTGCTGGCTGTTATTTATTATCCTCTTCGTTCTTAAAATGAGCATGATGACCGGGGACAGTTTTTGAAAATCCATCTAGTCTCATTTCTTTCTGTACAAAGTAGGAATCATACTTTACGTTTCTAAGAGGGTTGAGTTGATACCCAACCTAGCTCTGGGATGCCTGGGAGGCTCAGGCGGCTAAGCGTCGGACTTCGGCTCAGGTCATGATCTTTCGGCTTGTGGGTTCAAGCCCCATGTCGGGCTTTGTGTTCACAGCTCGTAGCCTGGAGCCTCATTCAGATTCTATGTCTCCTTCTCTCTCTGACCCTGCCCTTTTCTCTCTCAGTCTCTCAAAAACAAATAAACGTTAAAAAAAAAAAAAATGTTTAAGCCTAGCTCAGTGTCAGGCACAGAGTGGTTTCTCAGCATGTGATGTTACCCTGTCCTCCAGCCACCCCCGCCCTGACACTGTGAGGCCCCTTCAACTCGTTTGCTTCCGTCCTGGAAAAGAAATGAGGATTCAAAGGGCAAGAAAATCTCCTACTTCTTAATCCCTCTTTTGCCTTCTACTTGGGCTAATTTCTTTCTCCTGGGTTCACTTAGCCCATCAATCAATCCTCACACACTCTATTGAGAAGCCAGTGGTTTCGTTTCCATTTTTAGAGGATAAAGCACAAAGCACTCTGTGATTAAAGATGCTGCCTGACAAGGCTTCTGTATGCACAGAGGCTGCCGTGAAGCCCCTAACGCATAGGCTCCCACACCCCGTTCTCTCTCACCAGGGGGCACTTACACCTGACTTGATAATGGATGTGCCCAGGCTAGGCCAGGTCCCTGCAATTCTTTTCAGTACAGAGGACCTGTCAGCACTCAACAGAATCAAATAGTTTTGGAGTAAATGCTCACTTCCTTCCCCCCCCCCCACAAAAATGCAAGCCTCTGTGTTAGGGAAAACATCACAGATAAAACAATGAGCCAATTTTGCTGGAATGAACTGAAGCAGTCTTGACACAAGGGTCAGCCTCCTGAGGCAAAGCCGGGAGAAGGAAACTAGACCATTGGCAGCTTCCTTGGGACCCTGTATTTCTGTGCAGTCACTCACAGAGTAACAAATGAAATGTCGGGGCAGTTTTGCTAAATCTCTGTGGAAGAACCCGTTATCTTGGTTTCCTGGAGACATCTGTACTGTAATATGTAAAGTGGGGAATTTCATTTTGCCGTGTTGCTATCCAGGAGAGACATTCTTGTCACACCAACCCTTTGGTTACAGAATTTGTAGTAAAACCATGTGCACAGTTGATGGTTTTCACTCGTTATCTAGCACAGAAGAGGCAGGTAAGTGGTAGCATAGACTGTGTAGGCATGCAAGTCTGAAAAAACATACCTTCTTCATATCTCCCATCCGTATTATTGGATTGCTGAATTAAAAGAAAAATCTGAAAACACTGTAACCTCAGTAGCAGAAATGAAGCGAATAAGGATGGGGTAGTGGGAGAGCTACCTCATTACAAGCCTTTTTTATGTGACATATTGTTGTATTTGAAGAAAGCTTGGCAAGGGAACGCTTAGACATTCTACATGCAGCTGGTGCCCTCTAGTGATGGGGAGTAATCTCCAGTCATTGTAGCCTCTCCTTTTGAAGCTTGAAGAAATCCCCTCTTCCTAATTTATCCTACCCCAGATTTACAGGGAGGGAAGAGAAAATGAAGAAGCTCTAAGGCAAGAAGGTGCTTTGGAGTGCCTTTGTAATTCAGAAGGCAAATCCCAGCGGGCATCCTTGGGTTTACAAGATAAGGGTCCTCAGATGAAGACGCTGTTCTGCCGGGTATCGCTGGGAGACTTGCTAGCTGGAAACAGGTTTTCGAGGTCGTCTCTGATCATTGAAATAAGCTCTAAAAATCACACAGTTGCTCTTGGCACCGAGAAATGGTGGAATAAGGGGACATAACTCAAACATTGCACTATCTCTAGCCAGAACAGAATACGGACCTCTTGTGAGCTGAAATACCTTCAAGCCAGCAGAAGACCAGAGCTAATATCCACCTAAGTATCCCTACATAGGTATTTGCTGTCCGGTCTTTGTTCCCATACAAATGGCTCTTAGGCCTGGAGGATCATCTTTATCGCTGGTACCCCCCACCTGTCTCCAGGGCAGAGCCCACATTCCTCCTGAGTTGACATCTTCGCCTAGGTCTGGAGCGTCCCCCATTCATCTGCCCTGGACACTGCGCCTCAGTTCAGGCCTTGGTCATTTCCCATTGTGAATTCTTTTATGTCTCCCAAGTTGGGTATCTTCTCCCCTGCCCACTGACTTTTTTTACACGGCTACTAACTGGTTTGTCTCAAAAATGTATTATCTGGTGAACTTAGGAGAAAGTACAACAAAATGAAATGACCCCCCCCCCTTACTTCTTCAGTTGCTTCTCACCTTTCCCCTCCTCATCTTGCTATGCTCACACAGGCTTTGCCCTCTGTGCAGAACTCTACAGACCACTGGCCATCCTTTGTGTCCTGCACATGTCCTCTCCAGGAAGCATCCCAGTAGCCCAATGGCTCCTGCCCATGATCTCACACCATCTGCTTGGACAGCAGCACTGCTCACCGGAATCTTACTGTCACTTGCTTATGCATTTATCTCTACTTTGACCTCCTCCAGAGCAAAATTCTACATTTTAATTTAAAAACTGATTTCCTTATTATATAAAATACAGTGCGCAAAATCTGCATAAAAATGTGCTAAAACTAAAGCAGTACAATTGAACATGCTTTTTTTTTTAATTTAATGTTTATTTTTGAGAGAGAGAGACACAGGGTGAGCAGGGGAAGGGCAGAGAGAGGAGACACAGAATCAGACTCCAAGCTCTGTACTGTCAGCACAGAGAGTAATGCGGGGCTCAGACCCACAAATTGCAAGATGATGACCTGAGCTGAAGTGAGACACTTAACTGCCTGAGGCATCCAGGTGCCCCACTTTTTGATTTTGTTTTGTTTTTGAGATAAAAAGGACATAGAACATTTTATTGGCTTCTGGGGTGTAACATCATAACGCAATGTTTGTATATTGTGTAAGGATCCCTACAATAACTGTTGCTAACACCTGTCACTAATGGAGTTAAAAAAGCTTTCCCCTGGTGATGAGAACTTTTAAGACGTATTGGCAACTTTGAAATACGCAATACACGGTGACAGTCATGATGTTACACATGATATCCCCATTACTTACTTTATAACTGGAAGTTTGTACCTTTTGACCATCTTCAGCCCTTTCACCCTCCCGCCCCACCCCCACCTCGTGTGTCTGGCAACCACCCATCTGTTGTTTTGTCTTTAGGTATGTATATATGTATATAAACCTATTGTATATATGTTGTATAAAATACTACACAATTTTGAACGTGAGCATCGTTTTATCTATATCTCACCAGTCAAAATAGGAGTATGACCTTCCACACCCCAGACAGGACAGGATTTGAGTCTTGCTGTCACTTAACAGCTGTGTGCCCTTAGGTAAATACTTGAACTTTTTGAACCTCAGTGGTTCCGTGTAGAATGGAGATGATAGTACTTCCCTGCCAGGTGAAGACTAAATCACTTCATGTACGTAAAGTGCCTAGGCTTAATTGGAACTAGGCGCTCCCTGAATGGAGATAAATCCATCCATATGATACGCAGTATATGTACGTATATAATTGAGTAGATTTGATCTTTCTGCAGCAACAGTGGAAACTCAGAAAATCTAGTTGTCTCTCTGATCTCCTGCTGAATACATATTTTCCACCGTGATTCTGAGCACATTTTCACTAGGATTTGGCATAGACTGATTTTTTTTTTAAAGTAATAGACGCTTATTCAAATGGCAATTATTGCTTCATGGAAATATTTGTCTACCATTCCTTAGTTACATACCAAGAAGCAGGGGGAAAGTATATTTTTACCACTAGGCTATTGAATCATTTCTTTCCCTTTCACCGTGTATGTATCCAGTGGGGCCAAGTCAGCTGAAAAAATAATAAAATCATATACTCAGACTTCTATTTCATCATCTTGTCTCAGAAACCCCTGCTGGCAACACATATGTCATTTACCCCAAGGTGGGGCGTTCTAAAGGAGACCGGCTGCATCCCCCTAATTTACTGCCTTGCTGTTCATAGCATCATATGCATAAAACATCACCTGGGTGGTTGGCTGTCTCAGTGTCTTGAGGCTGAAGCAAGGCACAGGGGGTCCGGGAAGGAGACATGAGTCGCCAAGTCCCTGCTGACAAGAATACTTGACTACACCCTTTTAAAGCATTTAGCACAAGCAAAGAAGCAGGGGGAAAAGACCCAGCTTGCCAACAAACCATTACGCAAATCTAAAAATGTGGTATTAAGTTTTGCTCCATAAGTGTTCTTTCCGTGACAAGCCCTGTTAATTAAGCTTCAAAACTATTTGAGTTTTTGTTACAGAAAAGACTTAAGAATCTCGGTAGCTGTGTTTGTTGGAAACATTTGCATTTTCATGTTAAATAAAGTAGTGATAAGGAGTAAAGCTAGTTGGACAGTTTTAGGCCATTGCACTAGGTCCTGATGTTCTTCGGAGTGTTGGAATTTACCATGTATACCACCTTCTGCAATGGCGGGAGAGAACTCACCTTTATGTTCCTTTTGGAAAGCATGGGTCAAACAGCCCAACAATAGGAAAACAAAAGAATAGTAGGTAATTTTAGTGACAGTTAAAATGAATTGATCTCAATATCTACACATTATGTATACTATTCTATGCAATTTCTGCAATAACCAGATTGGGAGTTGAGTAGGTACAAACATACATCTTAGTGCCGCACCACACCTAACTGTTGGTAGAGCTCTACTCATTTTAAAGCTCTCGGGGAATTGACATGAAGATTTGTGTAATCGTTTACATTCCAGTAATTCACAACTGGTATTCCATACACTGGATCCCAAACCTCTGTCATATTTTCGTTGGTCAGGGTTGTAAGAATTGGGCCATTATCTATAAAAATCCAGACATTTAGCTGGTCTTGAAAAAACCAGATGATCTGGCCTCACCAAGGCTCACAATTTCACATGACAGCAATCAGCTGAAACTGAGAGCACCTGTCTCCCATGGGTGGGCTGTGGCTTCTCCAGGGTATCCCCTCCATCCTTCTCACCTGCACTACCTCCCTGACCCTGACCCCTGCAGGCGCTTGACTTTGCCTCCGATGCTCTTTTATATACCGTGGTCATTAGTTTCTGTATTCGCTTGCTCAGGCGGCCATAACAAAATGCCACAGCCTGGGTGACTTAAACGGTAGAGATTTATTTTTCACAATTCTTGAGGCTAGAAGTGCTGACAGCAAGATGTTGGCAGGATTGGTTTCTTCTGAGGCCTCTCTCCTTGGCTTGCAGATGGCTGTCTTCTCCCTGTGTCTTCACATGGTCTTCCCTTTGTGTTTCTGTGTCCAAATCTCTTCTTATAAAGAAACTAGTCATATTGGATTAGGACTCAGCCTAATGGCCTCATTTCAATTGCCTTCAACTGTTATTCCAAATACAGTTGTATTTTGGACTGCGACAATTAAAAGGGGAGAGTCACAATTCAGCCCGTAACAATTTCTTACAGATTAGAAGCCAAGCATCAAGTCCATTCCATTCTGTTCCAACCCATACTTCGGTAGCAATTAGTTTCTACAAAATGGGTAAATGGGTAGATTGTGTAATCTGGAAGTCTGAATAGTTCATGTAGCACCCCTAAATTTCAAAATCACAAACACATGTGAGAACAGGCATCTCGGAACATTACCCCAGTTTCTAGTTCATCCCATGTTGCTCTCATTGGCTTAGATGAGACCTTTGTCAGGCTTGAAAGTGCTCATTGCATAGTTCTCTCCCATCATTCTATTTTTTGTCCTCTTTCCATAACTTAGCATCCTCAGCCCTTTATTGATATCCGCCCTTTCCATGAAGCTAATTTCACTATTTTTTTGAACTGAGATATAGTTGATATATTAGTTTCAGGTATACAACATAACCTGATAGTTTTATATAAATGATCACCACAGTAGTCTAGTTAACATCCATCACCCTACATAGTTAAAACACTTTTTCTTGTGATGAGATGTTTTAAGATCTGTCTTAGCAACTTTCACCTGTACATCTACAATATTATTAACTACAGTCACCATATTATACACTCCATCCCCATGACTAAATAAGTCATAAGTTTTATAATTGGAAGTTGTAAATTTTGACCCCTTTAACTCATTTCGTCCAACCCCAATCCCTCAGCTCTGGGAACCACCAATATGTACTCTATTAGGTTTGGTTTTGGGGGTGGGTTTTTTTTCTTTCTTTTAGATTCCACACGTAAGTAATATTGTATAATACTTGTCTTTCGCAGTCTGACTTACTTAGCATACTACCCTCTGCCCATCCATAGTGCAAATGGCAAGATTTCTTTCTTTCTCATGGCTAAATAATATTCCATTATATATATATATATATATATATACTACAAATTCTTTACCCATTCATCCATAAGTAGACAGTTAAGTTGCTTCCGTGTGTTGGCTATCATAAATAATGATGCAGTGAACATGAGGGTGCATATACGTTCTTGAGTTAGTATTTTCATTCCCTTTAGATAAATGCCAAAAGTGAAATTGCTAGATAATTTGAAATTGCTAGATAATTCTTTTTATTGAAACTCTACACTGTTTTGTGTAATGGTTGCACCAGTTTATATTCCCACCGAAAGTGCACAGGGTTACCCTTTTCTACACCACCTCACCAACACTTGTTATATCTCTTTTTTCCAGTTTTATTGAGATAGAATTAACATAAAGTGCTGTTTATTGTTACACCATAAGTTTATTAAACTTATTACACCATAAGTTTAAGGTGTACATCGTGATTTCAGCTGCACATATCATTAAATAATTACCACAATAAGTTCAGCTAACATCCATCGTCTCATATAGATAATATATATATATTTTTTTTCCTTGTGATGTAAACTCTTAGGATTTACTCATTTAATTTCCATTTATACCATATAGCAATGTTAACTATAGCAATCACATCATAGATTACACCCCCAGTGCTTAGTTATCTTAGAACTAGAAGTTTGTACATTTTGATGTCCTTCATTCAATCTTCCCTGCCTCTAGTAACCACAAATCTGATCTCCCCTTTTCTATGAAGAGTTTGGTTTGTTTGCATGTATGTTTGTTTGTTTTTATTTCATACCTGAGTGTGATCATACAGTAATTGTCTTTCTCTGTCTGGCTTACTTCACTTAGCATATGCCTGCAAGTTCCCTTTATGTTATCACAAATGGCAGGATTTCCTCTTATTTAAGGTTGAACTATATTCCATTGTGTATGTATGTACATAGGTGTATAATATACACACCAGATTTTCTTTATACATTCATCCTTCAAATGACACTTAGGTTATTTCCATGTCTTGGCTATTATAAATAATGCTGCTATTAACATGAAAATACAGATATCTTTTTATCATAGTGTTTTAATTTTCTGCAGATATATTTCCAGAAGTAGAATTGATGGATCATATAGTAGTTCTGTTTTTAATTTTTTAGACGAGCCTCCATACTGTTTTCGACAGTGGATGCACCAATTTACAGTCCCACTAATAGGGTATGGAGGTTCTCTTCTCCCCACATTGTCCCCACTATATGCTATCTCTGGTTTGTTTAATATTAGTCATTCTGACATGCATGAGGTGACACCTCATTTTTATTTTGATTTGTATTTCCCTAATGATTAGTGATGCTAAGCATCTTTCCATGTACCTGTTGGCCACTTATATATCTTCCTTGGAAAAATGTTGACTAAGGACTTTTGCCCATTTTTCAGTTGGATGGTTTGCGTTTTTTTGCTATTGAGTCACCTGAGTTCTTCATATATTTGCATTTTTACTCTTTATCCTACATATGGTTTACAAGTTTTTTTCCCATGCAGATTTTTTTTTTTTTTTTTTGCTATACAGAAGCTTTTCAGTTTGACATAGTCCCACTTTTTAATTTTTCATTTGGTTGATTTCACTTTAGTTGTTATATCCAAAAAAATCTCATTTGCAAGGCCCATGTCAAGATGATTTTTTTTCTTAGGTTTTCTTCTAGAAGATTTATGGTTTCCAGTCTTATATTTAGATCTATAATACATTTCAAGTTAATTTTTGGAGTTGTGTGAGATAGGGGTCTAGTTTCATTCTTTTACATGTGACTATCTAGTTTGTGCAGCACCACTTAATGACAGTACTGTCTTTCCTCCATTGAGTATTCTTGGTTCTCTTATCCAATATTAGTTAACTGTAATGTGTAGGTTTACTTCTGGACTCTTGATTCCATTCCACTGGCTTATACATCTGTTTTTAGGCCAGTACCATACTGCTTGGATGACGATAGCTTGATAGTATAGCTTAAAATCAAAAAGTGTGATGCCTCCTGCTTTATTCTTCTTTCTCAGTCCTGCTTAACTATTAGGGGTCTTTTGTGGTTCCATATAAATTTTAGGATTGTTAAGATTCTTTAGAGATTCCACTGGAATTTTGATAGAGATTGCTTTGAATCTATAGATGGCTTTGAGTAATATGAACATTGTTGCAATATTACTTTTTCCAATGCATGAACATGGGACAGCTTTCCAGTTACTTGTCTTTGATTTCTTTCATCGGTGTCTGGTAGTTTTCTGAGTAGAGAGAGGATCTTTTACCTACTTGGTTAAATTTATTTTTAAGTATTTTGTTTAGGATGCTATTGTAAATGGGATCATTTTCTTTATTTATTTTTCAGATAATTTATTGATAGTGCACAGAAATGCTACTGAGTTTTGTATGTGAATTTTGTATGTTGTAATTTTACTGAATTTAATGATGAGATCTAAGAGTTTTTAGGTGCAGTCTTTACAATTTTCTGTGTATAGAATCCTGTCATCTACAAATAGAGAAAATTTTATTTCCTTCTTTCCAATTCTGAGACTTTCATTTCTTTCCTTTTTTTTTTTTTCCTGATAGGTCTGGCTAAGACTTCAATTTGTATGTTGAATAGGAATAGTGTGAGGAGACACCCTTGTCTTCCTCCTGATCTTAAAAAAAAAAAAAAAACTTTATACCCTTTGTCATTGAATATGGTATTACTGGTGGGCTTATCATATATGATCTCTGTTACCTTGTGCTACATTGCTTCTATTCCTGATTTGTGAAGACCTTTTGTCATGAATGGATGATGAATTTTGTCAAATGCTCTTTCTGCCTCCATTGACATGACCATATGATATTTAGCTTTAATTTTATTAATGTGATACTTCACATTGATTTGTGTAGGTTGAACTACCCTTGCATCCCAGGGGTATATCCCATTTGATCTTTGTGAATGATTGTTTTAATGTGCTTCTGAATTATGTTTGCTAGTATGTTGTTGAGAATTTTTGCATCTGTATTCATCAGGGATATTGGTTTATAGTTTTCTTTTCTGGTAATGTCCTCATCTGGCTTTGGTGTCAAGGTAATGGTGACCTCATAAAATTAGTGTGGAAATGTTTCCTCCTCTAAGATTTTTTGGAAGAGTTTAAAAAGGATTGGCATTCTTTGTTTAAATATTTGGTAAAATTCATCAGTGGAGCTGTCTGGTCCTGGGCTTAACTTTGTTGGAAGGTTTTTCCATTACTCATACAATCCCCTTACTACTAATTGGTCTATTAAGATTTTTTGTTTCTTCCTGCTGCAGTCTTGGTACATTGTATGTTTCTAAGAATTTTACCGTTTCTTGTGGATTATGCAATTTGTTGACATATGCCTTCTCAAAGTAGCCACTTAGGATCTTTTGTATTTCTGTGGTATCAGTTGCAGTGTCTCCTTTTTCATTTATAATTGTGTCCATTTGGGTTCTCTTTTCTCTTCGGTTAGTTTTCTTTGGTTAGCTAAAGACGGTCAGTTTTGTTTATCTTTCCAAAGAAGCAGCTCTTAGTTGTGTTGATCTCTTCTATTATTTTCCTGTCCTCTATTTCACTGTTTCTTCTCTAATCATTATTATGTCCTTCCCTATACTAACTGTAAGCTAACTCTGTTCTTTTTCTAGTTCCTCAGAGCATAAATTTTTGTTGTTTGAGATCTTTTTTCTTAAAGTTGGCATTTATTGCATAAACCATTAGAACAGCTTTGACTATATCCCACAAGTTTTGATATGTTGTGTTTCCATTTTTGTCTTTTGCAAGAAATTAAAGTTTTCCTCCTGTTTTTGACTTCTAGTTTCATACCTTTGTGGTCAGAGAAGATACTTGGTACAATTTTGTTCCTCAATTTGCTGAGGCTTGTTTTGTGGCCCACGTAAGGTCTCACTTAGAAAATGTTTCATGGCCATTTACTAGGAATGTGTATTCTGTTGTTACTGGATAAAATGTTCTACATATGTTTGTTAGATCCATTTGGCCTATAGTATTGTTCAAATCCACTGTGTCCTTATTGATTCTCTGTCTGTTTGACCCATCCATTGTTGAGAATGGAATATTAAAGTCCCCAATTATTATTACATTGCTATTTATTTATCCTTTTAGCTCTTAGTTTTGCTTTATGTATTTAGGTGCTTCAATGTTGAGTGCATGAATATTTACATTAGTTATATCTTATATAACAAGATGTTTATATACACACACATATACATGTTGGTGGAGATATATATGTAATTATAACAAGATGTATTATACATATATAGGCATATATATGTTGATGGATCAACTCATTTTATTAATATATAATGCCCTCCGATGTCTCTCTTACCTCTTTTGAAATCCATTTTGTCTAAGTACAGCCATACCTCCTTTTGGGGGCAGGGTGGGCGGTTCCATCAGCTTGAAGAAATTTTTTGTCCATTCACTCACAGCTTATGCATCTTTAAGACAAAAATGAGTCTCAGGTAGGCAGCATATCATTGAGTCTTACCTTTTTATTCATTCAGCCATGAATGTTTTTTGGTTGGAAAATTTAATCTTTTTATTTTGGGGTAATTATTGATACATAGGACTTTTGCTATTTTGTTCATTATTTTCTGAGTGTTATGTAGATCCATTTACACTGTTTGCTGAGGTGAACATGACAACCACTATACTACAGGAACTGGCCCATTTTCATTGTTTTGTATCCTACTGTTTTTTGTGTGATTTCATGTCTTTTGGTATCAGCATACTTTGACTTCTCAATCATGTTGTTTTTTTTTTTGTTTTTTTTTTTTTTTGTGTGTGTGTGTGTGTGTGTGTGTGTGTGTGTGTGTGTGTAATCACTATAGAGCTTTTCCTTATGGTTACCTGGTTACCATGAAGTTTACATAAAATATCTTAAAATTATAACATCTCATTTCTAACTAACAACAACTTTGATAGCATTTCTAAACTTTATACTTTTACTTCTCCTTTCCCTCACATTCCAGGTTATTGATGTTACTCTTTCCATATTTTTATATTGTGCAGCTCATAACAAATTGTAGTTAGGTTTTGTTTTTGCTGCTTATTTTTAACTTGTAAACTAGAGTTGTAAGTGAATAATGCAGTATCATTACCATATTCCAGCATCTAATTTTGACTGTGTATTTACCATTACCAGTGAGATTTTCAATACTTGTTTTACATTTTAGGATGTTAACTAGTGTCCTTTTACTTACACTCAAAGCTGCCTGCATCATTCCTTAGAAGGCAGGTCTAGTAGCGATGAATTCCCTTAGTATGTGTTTGCTCAGGAAAGTCTTCATCTCTCCTTCATGTCTTCATCTCTCTTTCATTTTTCAAGGATTGCTTTACCAGGTGTAGACTTCTTGTTTGACAGGCTTTTTTTTTTTTTTTTTTGAGACAGGGCACAAATGAGTGAGGGGCAGAGAGAGAGAGAGAATCCCACAAGGGGCACGGAGAGAGAGAATCCCACAAGGGGCACAGAGAGAGCGAGAGAGAGAGAGAGAGAGAAGTGGGGCTTCCCTGAAGCGAGGTTCATGTTTTTTACCCAAGATGGGGCTCATATTCACCAGAAACAGGCCTCGAGCTCACCCACTGTGGGGCTGGAGCTCACCCAAAGCATGGCTCAAGCTCATGAACCATGAGATCATGACCTGAGCCACAGTCAGAAGCTCAATCGACTGAACCACTCAGATGCCCCTGACGGGTTTCTGTTTGAATATTTGGAACATATCATCACATTCTCTCCTGGTCTGAAATATTTTTCTTAGAAATCTAATAATCTTATGGGACTTACCTGGTATGTAATGTCTTGCTTTTCTTCTGATGCTTTCAAAAATTATTTCTTTGTCTTAGAACATTTAGTTATATTGTGTCTTAGTGTAGCCCTATTCATTTCAATCTCTTGGGGGTCCTTTGGCCTCATAGATTGGATGTCCATTTCTCGCCTGAGTTTTGGGACATTTCCACCCATTATAGTATGAACATACTCTAAAATTTATTTTATTTTTTTAGTAATCTCTACACCTAATATTGGGCTCCAGCTCAGAACCCTGAAATCGAGAGTCACCTGTTCTACCAACTAAGCCAGCCAGTGCCTCGTTATATATACTTTAAATATATTTGCTGTCCCAATCTCTTTCTCTTTTTCCTTCTGGAATTGACATAATCACAATATTGTTTCTTTTGATGGTGCCGTATTATTTCTATAGATTTTCTTCTATCTTTTTCATTCATTTCATTCTTGTTATTGTTGTTCCACTGACTGGATAATGCCAGATTTCTTGTCTTGAAGGTAACTGATTGTTTCTTCTAAATGGTTGAGTCTGTTTTGAAGTTCTTTATTGACTGCTTCAGTGCAATCATTGTATTTTCCAGCTCTAGAATTTGTTTGGTTTTAGGTTTTTTGATGGTTATGATTTCTTCATTGAGCTTCTCATTTTGTTCATGCATTGTTTTCCTATTTTCGTTTAGTTCTTTGTGTGTTGTTACAGTTCACTAAAATACTTAAAGAGAATTATTAAGAATTATATGTTGGATGGTTTATAGTTCTGCATTTCTTTAGGATAAATTATTGGAGCTTTATTAGTTTCCTTTGATGGTGTCATGTTTACCACATTTTTTATCATGCTACATTTTTTTACCCTAGTATGTGCACATTTGAGTAAGTGGCCTCCTTTATTAGACTTTACAGATTTGTTTGGCAGAGACCATTTTCCATCAGTCAGCTCAGATCAGATGTGTGGATGTGTCTGCTGGTCATGTCTTTGGGCAGGTAGGGCTTGCTATCAAGGTCAGTGCTTTGAATCAGCAGGAGAGGACATGATGCAAGCTGAAAGGAGTTGAGTAGGACTGCTGGTTTGCTTTCCTGCCTAAGTGAAGTTCTAGGAGGAACTATGAATTTTCCGAGTTTTTCTTGTCAGACTTACTATACAGTCAGACTGGGTACTATTTGCAGCAGTCGATGGAGTTATGAATCAGCTTCTCTGTTTTAGGGAGGGTAGCAGGACTGGGCCCAGGGCCCGCACAATGTATTATTTGTTGATACTAATCAAAAAAGACTGTGTATTAAAGTCGCTGGGCAGACAGGACCAACAGTTGTGCTCTGTCGATGGTGGAAGCCGTTAGTTTTTCTGCATGGGTGCAGTAGAAGAACCATCTCCGAGGCAGGTAAGACTCTTTGTTGTCTTGATGGTGGCTGATAGAGGCTTCAAGTTCTCTGGCTTACTAAGGTCTCTGGCTTATTCTGTAGACTATCAGCTCTGGCTGCCAGACTTTGCTCAAATATTTCTGGATATATAGCTTTACATTTGTTCCTGTAGGGTTCTGGTGTGGTGGGGCTGAGATCTTCACTCATCAGTGGCTGAGGCAATGACTGTGCTCACCTTAGACGGGCAAGAGAAGACCAGGAGGCAGGCCTGGAAAATTTGCAGATCCAAAATAGGCAGACCTGCACCCCCAAGAATTCCCTGCTCTGAGTGTACCATGGGCTTGATTCAGGTGATGAGCAAAACTAAACTACTAGTTAGGACTACTTGGGTGCTTCAGTCTCCATCCTTAGTTTTAGAATTCTCTCAATAGCGTCTTGTCCAAGAATAGTTGTTAATTGTTTGTTTTGTGAATGGGAGTGAAATAAGCAATGTTCAATGTCACCATCTTGGTCATTCTTTCTTTTCTTTCTGATAATAGCCATTCTTTTTTTTTTTTTTCTTTTCTTAAGTTTACTTTTAAGAGAGAGTACAAGCATGAGTCGGGGAGGGCCAGAGGAAGAGAGAGAATCCCAAGCAGGCTCCACACTGCTAGCACAGAGCCTGATGCTGGGCTCAAACCCATGAACTGTGAGACCATGACCTGAGCCAAGACCAAGGGTCAGATGCTCAACTAACTGAGCCACCCAAGTGCATTGATAATAACTATTCTAAAAGGTATGAAGTGATACATCATTTTGGTTTTGATTTACTTCTTTCTCCCTGATCATGAGCGATGTTGAACCCCTTTACATGTTCCTTGGATATCTGTATGTGTTCTTTGGAAAAACAGCTATCTATATCCTCTGCCTTATTTTAATGAGATTGTTTGGTGTTTTGCTATTGAGTTGTATGAATTCTTCATGTATTTTGGATAGTAAATCTTTTATTAGATAAATGATTTGCAAACATTCTCTCCCATGCCACAGGTTGCCTTATCGATGTTGGTTGTTTTCTTTGCTGTGCAGAAGCTTTTTAGTTTGATATAGGCTCACTTGTTAACTTTGGATTTTGTTAGCTTGCTTTTGGTGTCAAATCCAAACATAATTGGCAAGACCAAAGTTAAGCAACTTGCTGCCAGTTTTCTTCTAGGAGTTTTATGGTTTCAGGTCTTGAAATATTTCATCCATCCTGAGTTAGTTTGCATATGGCATAAGAGAGTGGTTCAGTTTTATTCTTTTCCATGTGGCAGTCCAGTTTTCCCAACACCATTTATTGAGGAAGCTGTCATTTCTTCATTGTATATTCTTGCCTCCTTTACCCTAAATTAATCAACCATGTACATGTGGGTTTATTCCTGGGCTCTCTTTTCTGTCAAATGGATCTTCATGGTTTTTTTTAGGCCTTTTACAATACTTTTTTGATCACTATAGCTGTAATACATTTTGAAATAAGGAAACATGATACCTTTAGCTTTGATCTTCTTTCTCAAGATTGCTTTGACTGTTTGGGGACTTATGTGGTTCCTTAGAGGTTTTAGAATGGTTTTTGCTAATTTTATGAGTGCCATTGGAGTTTGGATAGAGATTACATTCAGTCTGTAGTCTTCTTTGGGTACTATGTATATTTTAACAATATTGATTATTCAGTCCGTGAGCATGAGCTATCTTTCCATTATTTTTGTCTTCTTTAATTTACTATATTCATTACTATATCAATACCTTACAGTTCCCACCCCCCACCCTGCTTAGTTAAATTTGTTGCTAAGGTATTTCATTCTTTTTGATGCAGTTGTAGGTGAGATTATTTTCTTAGTCTGATAGTTTATTATTATGTAAAAAAAATGAAACAGATTTTTGCGGGTTGATTTTTTTGAATCCTGCAACTTTATTAAATTTGTCAATTAGTTCTAACAGGTTTTGGTAAAGTCTTCAGGGTTTTCTATATATATTATAATGCCATATGCAAATAATGATAATTTTAATTCTTCCTTTTTGATTTTGATGCATTTTGTTTCTTGTCTAATTGCTCTGCCTAGGATTTCTAATAGCATGTTGAATAAAAGCGTTAAGAGTGGGTATCTTGTTTTTTCCTATTCTTAGAGGAAAACCTGTCAGCTTTTCACCATTAATATGATGTTAACTGTGAATGTGTCATATGTGGAGTTTATTAGGTGGAGGTACTTTACCTCTATACCCACTTGTTGAGTGTTTTTATCATACATGCATATTGAACTTGGTCCAGTTCTTTTTCTGCATCTCTTAAAATGATCATATAATTTTATATTTCATTGTGTTAACATGGTATATCAAACTGATTTGTGAACAGTGAACTGTCTTGCCTTTCTGGAATAAATTTCACTTTATTATCATGTATGATCTTTTTAATGTACTGTTAAATTCAATGTGCGTATATTTTGTTCTCTTTTTTTAAGTCTTTTTATTTTTTATAGTAATCTCTACACCCAACATGGGGCTTAAACTCATGAACCTGAGATCAAGAGCTACATGCTTTTCCAAGTGAGCCAGCCAGGTGCTCCAGAAGACTTTTGCATTTTTGCATTTATGTTCACTAGGGATATTGACCTGTAATTTTATTTTCTTGTGGTATTGTTGTCTGGTTTTGTTATCAAGGTAATGCTGGTCTCACTGAATGAGTTTGGAAGTTTGGAGTTGGAATGAGTTTGGAAGAGTCCCTCCTCTTGAATTTTTTGGAATAGTTTGAGAAGACTTGGTATTAATTTTCCTTAAATGTTTGATAGAATTCACCAAACTAATCTCATGGCCTTTGGATTCTTGGAAGACTGTTGATCACTGATGAAATCTCCTTACTCTGTTCAGAGTTCCTATTTCTTCATGATTCATTCTTTGTAAGTTGTATATTATTAGAATTAATCTGTTTGTCCAACATTTTTCATTTTTTGTTCTATAATTGTTCCTAGTAGTCTCTTATGATCCTTTGTATTTCTCTAGTATTGGTTGTAACCTATCCTCTTTCATTTCTTTTTTTATTCAAAAAAATTTTTATTGTTTATTTTTGAGAGAGAGACAGAGTGCAAGAGGGAGACACAGAACTCAAAGCAGGCTCCAGGCTTTGAGCTGTCAACACAGCTCAAAGGCTGAAACTCACAGACTGCGAGATCATGACCTGAGCTGAAGTTGGATGCTTAACTGACTGAGCCACCCATGTGCCCCTCTCCTCTCCTCTTTCATTTCTGATTTTATTTATTTGATTCTTCTATTTTTCTTGATGAATCTCCATAAAGGTTTGTCAGTCTTTTCAAAAAACAGCTCTTAGTTTCATCTTCTCTATTGTCTTTTTTGTCCCTATTTTATTCGTTTCTGCTCTGGTCTTTGTTATAACCTTGCTTCTACTAACTTCAGACTTCTATATTCTTTCCCCCCACCCCCAGTTTCATGAGGTATAGAGTTGCTTTTTTATTTTTATTTTTTTATATCTTCTTTGACCCATGGGTTGCATAGTACCATGTTGTTTAATCTCCACATATTTGTGAAGTTTCCAGTTTTTTTCTTATAAATAAAGTTTTGAACTGTTAGACCAGAAAAACTGCTTGTTACTATTTCAGCCTTAAATGTAATAAGAGTTTTTTGTTGCTCAATATATGATGTATCCTGGAGAATGTTTCATGTGTACTTTAGAAAAGTGTGTATTCTGCTTTTAGATCGAATGTTTTATAAATATCTATTAATTCATCTCAATGTGTAAGTCCAATGTTTCCTTATTGGTTTTTGTTCTTGATAATCTACCATTGATGAAAATAAAGTATCGAAGTTCCCTACTGTTACTGTGTTATTGTTTGTCTCTTTTGGTCTTGTTAATGTTTGCCTATCTGTTTAATTGCTCCTTACTGATTTGGGGTGCATAAGCCTTACAAGTGTTATACCCTCTTATTTGATCGCTGTATCACTGTATGATGACTTTGTCTCTTAATGCGGTCTTTGATTTAAAGTAAATTTTCCCTGATAAAAAACAGCTATCTCTGTTTTCTTTTGCTTTGCTTTCTGTTTGTATGGAATATCTTTTTCTATCCCTTCACTTCCAGTCTGTGTATGTTCTTAAAGCTGAGGTAGTCCCTGACAGGCACCACGTAATTAGGTCTTTTTTTTTTTCCCCTTTAAATTCATTCAGCTGCTCTGTCTTTTAATTGGAGAATTTAGTCCATTTACTTTTAAAGTAATTATTGATAGGGGCACCTGAGTGGCTCAGTTGGTTGCGCGTCCAACTTCATCTCATGTCATGATCTCACAGTTGGTGAGTTCGAGCCCCGTGTCAGGCTCTGTGCTGACAGCTCAGAGCCTGAAGCCTGCTTTGGATTCTGTGTCTCCCTCTCTCTGCTCTTCCCCTGCTCACATGCTGTCTCTCTCTCAAAAATAAAAAAGATTAAAAAAATTTTTTAAGTAATTATTGATGGGTATGGACTTACTGTAATTTTGTTCATGGTTTTCTGACAGTCTTTTAATACTTTTGTTCTCTATTCTCGATCTGTGCTTTTGTTGTTTGATGATTTTTCCACAGTGATGTGATTAGAATTCTTTTGGTTTACCTATTGTGTATCTACTATAGGCTTTTGGGATTTTTTGTTGAAGCATAAGTAAATACAATCATATATTTTAGGTGTACAACATACTGATTTGACAATGCTATAAGTTACTTAATGTTCACCATGATAAGCATAGTCACCATTTTATCACCACACAACATGATTGTAATATTGTCTATATTCTTTGTGCAGTATGTTTATCTGACTTAGGAATGTCAAAACTGGAAATTTATAACTTACAGTCAATGAGCACGGAATATCGTTCTATTTATTAGTGTCATCTTAAATTAATTTCATCATTGTCTTATAGTTTTCAGAGGATAGGTCTTTTACCTCCTTGGCTAAATTTATTCCTAGGCATTTTGTTGTATTTGATGCAATTGTAAATAGACTTGTTTTCTTAAATTCTCTTTCTCCTACTCTCTTCTAGTCTGTGAAAACACAATAGATTTCTGTGTCTTAATTGAATATCCTGCAACTTCACTGAACTGATTTGTCAATTCTCATAGTTTGTTTGTTTGTTTGTTTGGTGTAGTCTTGAGGGTTTTCAATGTATAGTATTATGTTACATGCAAATAGAGAGTTTTACTTCTTCCTTAATAATTTGGATGCCTTTATTTTTCCTTGTCTGATTGCTATAGCCAGGACTTCCAGTATTGTATTGAGTAAAAGTGGTCAGAGTGGAAATTCTTGTCTTTTTCCTGATTTTAGGGAAAAAAAGTTCTATTTATCACCATAGAGCATAATGTTAGCTGTGAATTTGTCATATATGGCCTTTATTATGTTGAGGTATATTCCCTCTGAACCCACTTTGTGGGAGCATTTGGTGGCTCAGTCAGCTAAGCAGCCAACTCTTAATTTCAGCTCAGGTCATGATCTCACATTCAGTCACTCTGTGTCTTTTGATTGGATCATTTAGTCCATTTACACTTAAAGTAATTATTGATCTGTACTTATGGCCATTCTGTTACTTGTTCTCTGGTTGTTTCTGTAGTTTGTCTCTGTTGTTTGCTTCTCCACTTGCTTTCTTCCCTTGTGGTTTTTGATGGCTTTCATTGGTGTTAAACATGGCTTTCTTTCTCTTAATTTTTTGGGTATATATTACAGGTATTTGATTTGTAGTTACTATTGGGTTTATTTATAGCATCATTGTGTATAACAATCTATCTTAATTTGAGGGTCACAGAAAGTTCAAACACATTCTAAAAGCACTACATTTTTATTCCCTCTGTGAATATGGTACATGATACCATATTTTCCTTTTTTTAATTTTGCTTATCCTTTGGCTAATTTTTGTAGAAATAATCTATTCTACTACTTTTGTATTTTAACCTCCATACTGGGTTTACAAGTGATCTACTATTTTACAAAACACTTGCTTTTACCGGTAAATTTTTTTGCTCTTCCAATTTTCTCCTAGTTGTAGCCTTTGCATTGAAAGAATTCCCTTTAACATTTTTTGTAAGGCTGGTTATTGTGGGTAAACTCTTGATCTCCTTTCTTTGATCAAGGAAATTCTTTATTTCTCATTCTATTCTGAATGATAAACTTGCTAGGCAGAGTATTCTGGGTTGTAGGTTATTTCCTTTCATGATGTATTTTTTTGAATAGATCATACTATTCCCTTCTGGATTGCAAAAAGTCTCTGCTGACAAATCAGCCCTAGCTTTATGGGGCTTGTTGTTTGTATATATATAACTATTTTCTCTTGCTGATTTTAAAGTTCTGTGATTTTTGCCATCTTAATTATTGTGTGTATTCATGTGTACCTCCTTGTATTCATCTTGCTAGGGGTTCTCTGTGATTTCTAGCCTGGGATGTCTGTTTACTTAACCAGATTAGAGAAGTTTTCACCTATTAATTTTTCAGATAAATTTTCCGTCCCCTCCCCTTCCTCCCTTCTCCCTCTGGAATCCCTGTATGCCAATATTATTATACTTGATGATGTTTCTGAGTTCCTTTAACCTATTTTCATTTTTTATTCTTTTTTTTTCTTTTTGCTATTCAGCTTGGTTGCTTTCCATTACCCTCTCTTCTAGATTGCTAATCTCTTCTTCTGAATTCTCTAATATGTTGATAACTTCTAGTATATTTTCAATTTTAGGAGCTGAATTCTTCAGCTCTGATGCAGGTTTTTGCTTTGTGGTAAACTTAAATCTTGTATAAAACAACTTCTATTAGCCTATTTTAAATTGATAATAACTTAAGTTTGAATGCATTCTAATGCTCTGCATTCTTATTCTTTCCCTGCTTCCATGTTTTATGTTTCTGATGTCACAATTAATATTGTTTTATCTTGTGTATCCATTAACTTAGTGTAGTTATAGTTACTTTTACTAAATTTATTTTCTAAGCTTATACTAACTTTATAAGTCATTAGCATACAACCTTTACGCCACTAGATTATTTTAAATTTTAATATAAATATTTATCTTTACCAATGAGATTTATAATAGGTTTTCCTGTTACTAATTATCATTCTTTTATTTCACCTTAAAGAAGTTCCTTTAACATTTCTTGTAAAGCTGGACTAGTGGTGATAAACCTTTTAAGCCTTACCTTATCTGTAAAATTCTTTCTCTTTCCTTAAATGCTGAAGGACAACTTTGCCAGGTAGAGTATTTTTGGTCACCTGTTTTTTGTTTTGTTTTGTTTTTAATTTCATTTCAGCCCTTTGAATATATTCCATTTCATTATGGCCTGCAAATCTGCTTAAAAATCTGCAGATAGTCTATGTGAATTCATTGTATGTAACAAGTTGTTTTCTCTTGCTGGTTTTAAGATTATTTCCTGGTCTTTAACTTTCAACACTTGAATTATAATGTGTCTTGCTGTGGGGTCTCCTGGGGCTCCTCTTGTTTGGGACTTGCTGGACTTCCTGGCTTTGAATATCTGTGCCTTTCGAGGTTAGGGAAATTTTCAGCCATGATTTTCTTCAATTAAGTTTTCTTCCTTTTCTCTGTGTCTTTTCCTTCTGAGTTCTCTGTAATGTGAATGGTGGTCTTCTTATGATATCCCCTAAGTCTGTTAAGCCATGTTTACTCTTTTGATTCCTTTTACTTTATGCTGCTGTGATTGAGTTCCACTGCCTTAGCCTGAGTTCATTGATCCTTTCTTCTTCATTTAGACTTCTGTGAACCTCTCGGTGTTTTTCAGTTGGCTTATTATATTCTTTATCTTTTGGACTTGTATTTTGATACTTTATTATCTTCTCTTTTAGTTGAAATTCCTACTCTTTTCATCCATTCTTCTCCTTAGTTAAGTGGGAATATTTATGACCATCATTTTGAACTCTTCATCAGGTAAGTCACGTAACTTCATGTCACTAAGGTCTTTCTCTGAAGTTTTGTCTGGTCCTTTCATTTAGAACACATTCCTCTGTTTCTTCATTTTTCTTGATTATCTGTCTTGGCTTCTTTAAATTGTTTAAAGCAGCCACCTCTCCCATTCTTGAAGGAATGGTGTTAACATTCAACCTTGTCCTAGTTCTTGGTTGTCTACCAAAGCTTTGCAATTTCCAAGCAACTAATTTCTTTCTAGTGGCTTTAGTAGTTGAGGGTGTAAGACCTGTCACTGTTCCAAAGAGGCAGATCTCAGCACCTAAATGTAGGCTGAGTAGAAGCCAGACCCTTAGGCAGCAGTTTTTATTTATTTATTTATTTATTTATTTATTTATTTATTTATTGTTTATTTTTAAAAGAGGGAGAGGGAGTACAAGCAGGGGAGGGACAGAGAGAGAGAGAGGGAGACAGATGATCCAAAGCAGGCTCTGTGCTGACAGCAGAGAGCTTGACGTTGGGCTTGAACCCGCTAGCCGTAAGATCATGACCTGAACTGAAGTTGGACAGTCAACCATCTGAGCCACCTAGAAGCCTCCAGCAGTTTTTAAAGTATGCAAAAATACTTCCTTCAGGAGAAGACTGGGAGGTTGATGTTTCTGCTTGTGTCCTCTGTGGTGAGCCCTTGAATGACCCACAATTAAGAACTGCTTATTGGGGCACTTGGGTGGCTCAGTCGTTAAGTGTCTGACTTTGGCTCAGGTCATGATCTCACGGTTCATAAGTTTGAGCTCTGCCCCTGGCTCTGGACTGACAGTTCAGAGCCTAGAGCTTGGTTCGGATTCCGTGTCTCCCTCTCTTCTCTGCCCCTCCTCGTCTCACCCTCACTCTCGCTCTGTGTGTCTCTCTCTCTCTCTCTCTCTCTCTCTCTCAAAAATAAACATTAAAAAAAAAAAAAAGGACTGCTTCTTGGTTTACTACCATCCCATTGAACCTGTCAGCACAAACCCTGCTGGCCACTAGAACCAGACTATCAAGGGATGTCCTGTGGGCCACAGACATAATGGCCTAATTGCCAGACATGTACACAAGGTCTTTTTTTGGAGACTTGAACAGCCCAGGGTGCGGCAAAAGAAGAGCATGAAGTCAGCACCTTCTGGCCTCTTTAGTCTCTGGAAATGACTATTGTCAGCCTCCTGATGTACGTTTAAGTACAAACCTGCCCCTCAGGCTGTAGCCATGAGAATAAGCTCAGGGGACTCTTTTACAGACAGACTGTGGGGACAGGTGTCATTCTGCTGTCTCTGTGCTTGCCCTGCAAGGGAGGTAGGTTGTTAAAAACTGTCCATTTGTAACAGTCCCATGGGGCCTGCTGGTGCAGATCCCTCTGGCCACCAGAGCCAGGCAATTAACAAGTGTTTACCTTGGCGGCAGCCACAGAGATCGGGGCACCAGATGACTGGTTTCCCCGCCAGGAGATTCCAGTGACCCAGAGCGAAGCAGAGGAGAGTCACAGAGATGGTGCTCACAGACCTTTGTCTGCAGACAGTGTCTTAGTAGGTTCCTAGTTGGGAGCCAGACCAGAAGCCTGCTTCTCATGCCAAAGCACCAAGGCAGGCACACAGGTCTCGTTCATACAAAGACTGGAGATGTACAGCCTGATGATTCAGTACTTATCCAGATGTTACTGGATGTTACCTGCAGATATTTTTCTGCATGTAGCCATAGTTTCAGTGCATATGTAGGAGGAGGTGAGTTTAGGAATCTCCTTCGTCACCATATTCAACCAGAACCTCATTTTTTTTTTTTCTCACTCTGGTAAGAGTTGTCTTGTTGTCCTATTGGGAATATAGCACGTTTTTTTGTTTGTTTAGTTGGTTTGGTTTTGTTTTTAATTGTGTGATATTCTGGTTGAGGTTGTCATCAAATCTCTTACTACTCTGGTTTCCAAGAGGGATGAGTTCTGAATAATCAGACCCTAACACCATCCGTTCACGTAACTTCTATTTCTTACACGCAATTATACGGAAAGCAAAGGTTTTTGGGAATACATTTATCCAATCACAATAGAAGTGTCTGTGTGGTGAAAACCATCCTTGAAAAATCAGCCCTGAAGGACTGATAGAGGAGAGCAACGTGGACGTGTCATGTTATGCCCAGCGTAGCACATGCCGCAGTGCTGGGTGGATGACTGGTTGGCTAGCACTTAGGGTTTCCATTACATGAAACATTCCCATTTTCCAACATCACAGCCATCATCATGGTGGGCAGATGTTCAGAGTAAATGGACTTAAAGGAGTTGACTATAATTATCACTTGATGTATTTCCCAAGATGGTCTTGTGCCTGTGGTATCAGCACTTGTGTATTACTCATAAAAAATGTGAGGCTCGAAGAGATGAAAAATTTGCTTGAAATTACCCAGGTCCTGAGGGCTGAGCCCGTGTTTCAAATCCAGAGTTTCTAACTTGGAGCTCTCCAATTCTGCAATGGTGGAGTTCAGTCTGCAGCTTTCAGTAGTCTGGTCGTTTCAAGTTGAACACTTCTGATGGACAGTCATCTTTAAATCAATTTAAACTCCTTCTTTCATCATTAAGTGACTGACGGTCCTTTCAAAGCCAGACTTGCATTTGATATTTTAAAAAAGTTTTCGTACTGAAAAGAAAAAGCACAACATACGCATTAAATAATCATCCTGCATGGTACAGAAAAAAAAAAAAAACAACAATTGGCCTATGGGGTCATACACACTTGAGCTCCTTTAGTCACAAGATATTTACTCATTTTTGTATTAAATTTATTAATATTTATAATTGTGTCAAGCCCTGAAGTATAATGGTAGATAGGACCTCCGTGGTGCTGGTGTTCCATGGGCTATCCTTCGAGTGGAATAACCTTTTTAAAAAATGTGTGAAATGATACTAACACTCACTTTGCAGGGATGCACTAAGAATTTGGAACTAGGCATTAAAAGTGGGCCGTATGTGGGGCGCCTTTGTGGCTCAGTCACTTGTGTCCAACTCTGGATTTCACCTCAGGTCATGATCTCACAGTCCGCGACTTGGAGCCCTGCGTCAGGCTAAACTGCTAACGTGGAGCCTGCTTGGGATTCCCTCTCTCCCTCTCTCCCTCTCTCCCTCTCTCCCTCTCTCCCTCTCTCCCTCTCTCCCTCTCTCCCTCTCTCCCTGCCCTTCCCCTGTTGGAGCTCTTTCTGTCTCTCTCAAAATAAAGAACCGTGAAAAATTTTTTTTTAAAAAAAAGAGGCCCCACTCATAGAAACCATCTGGCTATTAGTACCTATTATTGAATTGATAGGGAATAATGCTAATTACAAAGCCTTCTAAGAGGCAAGTAGATTTTAGGATGATGGGCAGGCACCGTGTTGTGGTCAGGAAGTTAAATCTGTACTCTGACGAGTGGCTGCTTCTGAGCAAAAGCCACCACCACAAACCGCGATAATCTAGGTATCTCCTACCCCTCTGACATGTGATAACCTCACTGATGTGCAGGGTGTGTGGAGATGTAATTTGAATACTCCGATAGACTCCTCTCTAGTTCTACTTGTTCTGATATATTTCAAATGAACTTGCTTGGAATTGAATGGTTTTCTGCAAAGGACTTTGGATTTGAAAATTCTATTAAACGATACATCTTTGCATTTCCCTGACTATATACTTAGAGACACAACAGCTTTTATTTAAATGACAAGGTGAGTTTTACTTTTAGCAACAGCAACCGAGATTTTTAGGTAAAACCCTCCCAGAAAGAGCAAATGAAAAGCCAGACAACATATCGTATAAAACAAACAAACAAACAAAAAAACATTCAGTTGAAATAAGGAAGCTGCGAAAGAAGTGAAAATTTGTGGAACCAATGTCCAGGAGTGAAGGGAGAACAAATTTTCCATGTATGTAGAAAGAGGCATAAGCCTGGCACCAATTTAATCACTGGGAATATTGTGAAATATGAAAGCAGTGGCTGAGGTAAGAAATGGAACACAGCTTTTGTCAGATTCACAGGACTAGGGAGAGAGAAATGGAGTGTGAGACCTGCCACGGGTTTCAGGTACATTCCAGGAGTAAGACTGAACCAAAAATAGAGCATTCTACTCCTCAGAAGGATTAAAAGAACCTTAAATTATTTTAATGTCTTATTGGGTTAAGTTGATATGCTGCTAACCTGGTTCCTTGGCATAAAGCAAAACTAGATCCTCTCTGAAGGAAAATACAGAGTCTCAAATTACCATGGCAGTTCTCATACACAATGTTTAGCCCTCAATCAAAAATGAGCAGCTGTTACAAGAAGACAGGTTTTTACCAGAAACTAAGAGAAAAGAATCAGTAATAGAAACTGACCCACAGGAGGTTCAGAAGATAACGCTACCAGGTGGGATCTTTAAAATAACCAAGATTAATATTTTGAAGGAACTAAAAGAAAAAATGGAGAATTTTATCCAAAAATGGAAATTATCAAAAATACAAAAATAGAAATTGTAGTGCTGAAGAAGAGAGTATCAAGAACTCAGTAGATGAGTTTAGTAGCAGAGTAGGCACAAGAGAGGAAGGAATTAGTAAACTGAATGCTAATTGGAAGAAAATGACCAGACTGAAGTTGAGAGTGAAAAGGACAGAATAGAGAACAGAGATCAGGGACACAGTGAAAATAGCTGTTGTATGTGTAGCTATAGTCCCAGAATAGAGGTCTATAGAATTTGGAAGCATCGGATTCTCAGCACATCATGGTACATCTGCTGAAATCCAAAGGCAAAGAGAAAATCTTGAAGGCAGTTCGAGTAAAAGCATGTATCACCTGTCTTCAAAGAAGCAACAGTAAGACTGACAACTGGCTTACAAATAGAAACAATTGAAGCCAGAGGATATAAGTATGTTGTCCTTAAAAGTGTTGAAGGAAAAACATATGTGAAACTGGAATTCTATAACCAGGGAAAGCATCCTTCAAAAATTATGAAAAAAATTATGGAATAAATTTTTTAAAAAAGAATTTCCCCAGAAGATGCACAATAAAGGACCTGTAGAAAGCAGTTTCTTCAGGTTAAAAAAGAAAATAATACCAGAAGAAAGTTCAGAAACACAAAAAGGAATAAAGAGCAATAAAAAGAGTAAATCATAGGTAAATATAAATGAATGTTGATTTTATAAACAAAACCAATAATGTATACTGAGATTTAACATTTGTAAAGGGGTGCCTGGGTGGCTTATTTGGTTAAGGCATCTCACGTTGGCTGAAGTCCTGATCTCACAGTTCATGGGTTCAGGCCCCAAACTTTGTGCCGACAGCTTGAAGCCTGGAGCCTTCTTCAGATTCTGTGTCTCCCTCTTTCTCTGCCCCTCCCCTGCTTGTATTTTGTCTCTCTCTCAAAAAGAAACATTAAAAAAATCAATAAAATACATAGAATTTCTCTTTTTAAGGAAAGAGAAGCATATATGGTAGAAGGACTTTAATCCAGTTAAAGTGCTGTAAGGTCAGTAAATCTAACATGGTCTTTTACACAAATGGTATCAGCAAAACTGTGTATTTCTATTGAGGGGAAAAACTTGTAAACTTTATGTCATGCCCTTTATACACATATAAAATGATTCCAGAAGGTCTGTCAATCTCAAATACAAAAGCAACAACAGTGAAGAATGTATAAGTCAATGTACAATGTCTTCAAGAACTTGGGGTAAAGATTTTCCTTTCTTTCTTTTTTTTTTTAATAGGTCACAAATGGCACTAACCATAAAGGAAGAGAGAAATAGCCCTCTCTGTTATAATCTAAACTTTTGTTCAGTGACGCATACCACATAGGGGGTGGAAAGACAAGTGTGTGGTATCCGTAACATGTATTACTCAGAGTATATAAAGAGTTTCTAAAAATCATTTGAGAAATAGAAAAAACTTAATGGGAAAATAGGAGACTTAGTACTTCATAAAGGAAGATAACAAAATGGCAAATATATGAAAAGTGGCTCAAATTCATTTTTTTTAAATTTTTTCTAATGTTTATTTATTCTTGAGACAGAGACAGAGCATGAACAGGCGAGGGGCAGAGAGAGGGAGACGCAGAATCTGAAACAGGCTCCAGGCTCTGAGCTGTCAGCACAGAGCCCGACGTGGGGCTCAAACCCACGAACTGTGAGATCATGACCTGAGCCGAAGTCGGACTCTCAACTGACTGAGCCACCCAGGCGCCCCTCAAATTCATTTTTTAAAATTGACTTAAGTAGGCTTCATATCCCATGTGGGGATTGAACTCATGACTGTGAGATTGAGAGTCACACGTTCTACCCAATGAGTCAGCTAAGTGCCCCTTAAGTTTATTTTTTTAACTTATTAATATTTATTTTCACTTATTTTTTAGAAAGTGTGAACAGGGCAGGGGCAGAGAGAGAGGGAGAGTGAGAGTGAGAGTCCCAAGTAGCGTCCACGTCCAGTGTGGAATTCAACGTGGGGACTCGATCTCACGACCCGGAGATGGTGACCTGAACAGAAATCAAGAACGGGTAACTTAGCTGACTGAGCCACCCAGGTGCCCCTCAGATTCAGAAAAAAGTAAATGGAAACCCTAATAAAAGGAAACATTTTAATGAATTGTAGCAAGAGTTGGCAAAGATATGGAATTATTAACTGTAGGAAAGCAGAAGAAATACGTACTAATGGTGGGAGCGCAAAGTGGTTTGATCACTCAGACCACATTGTGACAATACCTACTGGAGTTAAGCATATGCATATATTATGACCCAAAACTTCCACTCTATGTGTATATTTCTAGCAGCATTGCTCTACATGTGCATCACCATAACTGTACCAGATGTCTGTCCACAGCTGCATTACCCATTATAGTTAAAAAAAAGAAAACAACCCCAAAAACCCAACACTGGAAACAGACCCACCTGTCCAGTAACAGAAGAAAAAAATGCATAACTTACAGTATATTCAGACAACAGAGCACTACACAGAAAGGCAAATGGACAAATAATGCTGTACCAACATCACAAATGATTGACACAGACACGGTGTTGAAGAAGAGACACCACAGAAGTATTTAAAGTCCAACGACAGGCAAAAGCCTTATTTGTGTTGGAGCGCGAGATAGGGGTTGGTCACCTTTGGGGAGGAGGTAGAGGACTGATTTCAAGGAGGTCTACGGGGTGATTTGAGGGGCTCACTTATTTGTTGATCATAGCGGTGGTCGTGTGAGTGTGTCCACCTTATGGTAATTCATCAATTCATTTGTTATTTCTGTGCTTTTCCCTCTGTATATGTCGACATGGTGTGGCAAAATAGATACTCTGCTTTTTTGTCTTAAAGTGAAGAAATTCTTAATTTTCTTTTTTTTTTTTTTAATTTTACTTAACATTTACTTGTTTTTGAGAGACAGAGCATGAGTGAGGGAGGGACAGAGAGAGACACACACACAATCCGAAGCAGGTTTCAGGCTCTGAGCTGTCAGCCCAGAGCCTGACACGGGGCTCGAACCCACAAACTGTGAGATCATGACCCGAGCCAAAGTCGGGCACTCAACTGACCGAGCCACCCAGGCACCCCTTAATTTTCTTCTTTTTAAAGGCTGCAGAAGTGATTTCCACTTTGTACAGTTGAGAAAAAAATTTTGCACCAGTTAAGTACACAAATCCTATAGATTTTTTTTCAGAAAAACCTGAGGAAATTAGTATTGTAGCACTTAACATTGGTGAGGATGTCAGATCAAGTATTTAGAGTTCTGTTAATTTATAGGGAGGTGTGTTCACTTAGATTCTGTATTGCTTTCATAAAACCTTTCTCCAATAGTAGTTGATTTTTGAAGCATCCTTCTAATATTTGTGCTTGTGCCTTGTGGACTTTCTGTTTTGATGTGTATCCTTTATGTACATTTGCATTTCTTCATAGTTGTAATTTTTCCTATCTGACCCATCTGTTCATTATTTGAATATTAAATATAACTTGCCAGATTTGTTGCACTATTGGCTCATAATGATACACTGGTTACTCCAATTAATAGTTGACTGTCAGAGGCTGCCTTTTTCAGATAAATATTGCCATAGTAACAGAAACTATTTTTGTAGAAAAATCAAGTACGTAAACACGTGAATGGTATTATTAGAGAATAACTGATATACAATGTAGTATTAGTTTCTGGTGTATCGTTTCTGGTGATTCAGTATTTATATACATTAAAAAGTCACCACAATAAGTCTAATTCATCCATGTTGTTACAAATGGCAAGATTTCTTTCTTTTTTAAGTCTGAGAAATATTGTGTATTTATGTGTGTGTGTATATGTATGTATATGTATATATGTATGTGTGTGTGTATATGTGTGTGTGTGTGTATATATATATATAATATATATAAATCACATCTTTATTAGTTGATGTGGACATTAGGTCGCTTATGTATCTTTGCTATCATAAATAATGCTGTCATGAACAAAGGAGTGCATGTCTTTTTAAATTAGTGTTTTCATTTTCTTCAGGTAAATAGCTAGAAGTGGAATTGATGTGTTGTATAATATTTGTATTTTTTTAATGTTTTTTTTTTAATTTTGAGAGAGAAAGTGTGAGTGGGGAGGAGTAGAGATAGAATGAGAGAGAGAGAGAGAGAGAGAGAGAGAGAGAGAATATCCCAAGCAGACTCCGTGCTGTCAGTGCAGAGCCCGATTAAGGGGCTCAAACCCACAAACTGTGAGATCATGACCTGAGCTGAAATTGAGGGTTGGACCGACTGAGCCACCCAGGCACCCTAGTATTTGTATTTTTAATATGTTTAAAAATCTCCATGTTTTCCCGAGGGGCTGCACCCATTTACATTACCACCAATAATAGAGCATGAGGGTTCCCTTTTCTTCACATCCTCAGCAACACTTATTTCTTGTCTTTTTGATCATAGTCATTCTGACTGGTGTAAGATGATAACGTACTGGGGTTTTGATTTGCATTTCCTTGACGGTGAGTGATGTTGAGTATCTTTTCATGATAGGTATGTATCCTTTGGGAAAATATCTGTTCAGGCCTTTGCCCATTTTGTAATTGTTCTTTTGCTATGGAGTTGTAGGAGTTCTTTATATACTTGGATGTTAAACCCTTACCAGTTTCATCATTTGTGGTTATCTTCTCCCTTTTGTTGTGTGGCCTTCTTGTTTTGTTGATGGTTTCCTCTGCTGTGCAGAAAGCTTTTTAATTTGATGTCCCATTTGTTTGTTTTTGCTTTTGATGTCCTCACTTAAGGAAATAGGCCTCTCAAAATATTGCAAAGACCAGTGTCAAAGAGCTTACTGCCTATGTTGTTTTTTTTTTTCTGTGAGTTTTACAGTTTCATTTCTTATATTTAAGTCCTTCATCCATTCTGAGTTTATTTTTGCATATGAGGTAAGAAAGTAGTACTCTATTATTCTTTGCATATAAGCTGTCCAGTTTTCCCAGCACCATTTTTTGATGAGATGGTCTCTACCTCTTTGGAGATTTTTGCCTCCTTGCTGTAGATAAATTGACTGTATAAGTGTGGTTTTATTTCTGGCCTGTCTATTCTGTTCGATTGATCTGTGTATCTATTTTTGTGCCACTACCATACTGTTTTGAACTGTAACTTCGTAGTATAGTTTGAAATCCAGGAACAGGATACCCCCTATCGTGTTTTTCTTTCTGAAGACTGCTTTGGCCCTTTGGAGTCATTTGTGGTTCTATATAAATTTTAGAATTGTTTATTATAGTTCTGTTTTTGAAAATGCCACGGATATTGTGACAGGGATTGTATTGAATCTGTAGATTGTTTTGGGTGGTTTGGACATTTAAACAATATTCTTCCAATCTGTGAGTATGATAGATCTTTCACTTTGTTTTGTGTCATCCTCAGTGTCTCTCATCAATGTGTTATAGTTTCAGAGTACAAATCTTTAAGCTTCCTCCTACGTTTTTTTTTTTTTTCTTTTTGATGCAGTTATAAATGGAATTGTTTTCTTAATAACTTGTTGATCGTTGACACAGAGTTCACGTGTATAGAAATGCAACATATTTCTACATGTTCATTTGGTACCTTGAAACTTTACTGGACTCATTTCTGCCAGTAGTTTTTGGATGGTGGCTTGAGGGTTTTCTATGTATAGTATGTCATCTGTAAATGGTGATGGTTTTGCTTCTTCCTTTTTAACTTGGAAGCCTTGGTTTCTTATCTGGTTGCTGTGACTAGAACTTTCAATAATACACTGAACAAAAGTGGCAAGAGTAGGTATTCCTAATTCTGGTCTTAAAAGGAAAGTTGTCAGCTTTTTATCATTGAGATGATGTTAGCTATAGGCTTATCGCATATGGCCTTCAGTAAGTGATTGTATGTTCCCTCCTTACCCATGATATTGAGAGGTTTTATCAAAAGTGGATGTTACATTTTGTAAAATCCTTTTTCTGTATTTATGGGGATGATCATAAAATGTTTATGCTTCATTTTGTTAATGTGGTGTATCATGTTGATTTATAGATACTGAACCATCCTTGCATGCCTGGAATAAATCCAACTTATACATGGTGTATGATCCTTTTAATGTGTTATTGAATTTGGTTTGCTGATGTTTTGCTGAGGATTTTTGTATCTATAGTCATAAGGGATACTGGCCGATAATTTCTTTTGTAGTGTGTTTGTCTGATTTGGGTATCAGAGTAATGCTAGCCTTGTACAATAAGCTTGGGAGCATTACTTTCTCTTGTTTTTAGATAGAGATGGGATCTTGTAGTTTCTGGGTTGGTGAGACTCAAAAGAATCCAAAATTTTTTTTCTTGGATTTTAACAAAATGTTTTGAAGAACACACAGTTGTTGAGTTATAATTATATGTATGGAATGGCAAAATTGCCATTTAATCTAAAGAGGTCGGCAGATTTTAAAAAATTCTTCTCTTTTCCCCCAAACCTATTAGGATTATGTTTTATTGTTTTGGAAGAGTATTGTTCTTAGTTTTTTTCAAATGCCACTTTTACCCCCTTACCCCAGCACTTCCTCATAAATGTTTTTATTTTATAGCTGCAATTTATACAAAAATTAATAGACTTAATTTTCACCTCTAACTTATTCTTCATATTCTCTCCCATATTGTTTTCTATTGTATCCTCTTAATTCTTAATCTTGGATTCTACTTTACACATGTGGGCATATATGAAAAAGCCAACACAAAATTTAGTATCACCTTTCTGAATTACAATCAGTAATGGCAAGTGCCTTTCATTCCTTATATTTTCTAAGCCTAGAAAATTTTCCAAGTAGGTTTGTTTCTACAAGAATTACCAAATGAAATGTCTGAAGAAGTTACATTGTTTATTTGAGATCTTTGTTTCTTAGTGTAGGCATTATTGCTATGAATTCCCTCTTAGAACTGCTTTGGCTGCATTCTGTAAGCTTTTGCATGTTGTGTTTCCATTTTCATTGTCTGAAGATAATTTTTATTTTCCCCTTTAATTTCCCCTTTCTGCTGTTTCCTTCTTTATTCTCTGTCTGGATGATCTGTCCAGTGTTGAAACGTTGGTAGAAAAGCCCCAATTATTGTATTACTGTTGATTTGTCTTTAAGCTATTCATTTTTCCTTCATTTATTTAGGGGTTCTGATATCAAGTGCATAAATATTTACATGTGTTACATCTTCTCAGTGGATTGATCCATTTCTCATTATATAATGTCCTTTGTCTCTTATTATTGTAGTCATTCTTAAAGTCTATTTTGTCTGATAAAAGTAGAGCTTCCCTGCCTTTTTATTTGCTTGTTTTTGGTTACCATTTGCTTGGAATATCTTTTCTCATCCCTTTATTCTCAGTCTGTGTCCTTTTTAAGGCTATAGTGAGTCTCTTGTAGACAGCATATCATTGGATCTTGTTGGTTCCCGCCCCCCCCCCCCACACACACACACACAGAGCCATTCTTTGTGTTTTGGAGAACTTAACCCATTTAGGTTTAAAGTAATTATTGATAGGTAAGGACTTACTATCGCCATTTTGTCATTTGTTTTCTGGGTGTTTTGCAGATCCGTTGTTTACTGTTTCATATCCTCTCATTTTGTGTTTTGATATCTTTTGGTACAGATATCCTTTGAACTGTAATGTTGTTTGTGTAATTCTTTAGGTTTTTCCTTTATTTTTTTTTAATTAAAAAAAATTTTTTTTTAACGTTTATTTATTTTTGAGACAGAAAGAGACAGGGCATGAACGGGGGAGGGGCAGAGAGAGAGGGAGACACAGAATCGGAAGCAGGCTCCAGACTCTAAGCCATCAGCCCAGAGACCGACGCGGGGCTCGAATTCACAGACCGTGAGATCGTGACCTGAGCTGAAGTCGGACGCCCAACTGACTGAGCCACCCAGGCACCCCTAGGTTTTTCCTTTAAAGGTACCATAAAAAAATATATATATATATATATATATATATATATATATATATATATATATATATAATAATAAAAAAATAAAGGTACCATGAGGCTCACATAAAATATCTGATAATTGTAACACCCTATCTTAAACTGAAAACTTAACTTGAATAGCATTCTTAAACTTCATGCTTTCCCCACCCCCATTTTTGTTTACTGATATTATAGTTTGCATATCTTTAAATATTTGGTTTTTAGTAACAGGATAGTACAGATATGGTTATTTTTACTATGTTTTAAAACTTGAAGTATAAGTGCATTATCTACCACCCTTCCATGTTACAGAATCTAACTTTGATTATGTATTTACCATTACCTGTGAGTTTTATGCTATCTTCTTACATTTTTCTGATGTTAATTGGATTCTTTTTATTTCCAAAGAACTCCCATTAACACTTCTGGTAGGGCAGGTGTAGTGGTGATGAACTCCCTCAGCTTTTATTGATTGGTAAAGTTTTCACCTCTCTATTGCTGACGACCAGCAGCTTGGCCAAGTGTGGAATTCTTGGTTGAGTTTTTTCTTGCAATATTTTGAATATATCATCCCATTCTCTCCTGGCCTGGAACATTTCTGCTGAGAGATCAATAGTGTTTTGGGAGCTCCCTTGCATGTAACTCTGCTCTTTTTTCTTGCTAGCTTCAAAATTACTTACCTTTGACTTTTCACAGTTTAATGATAATGTGTCTCTTTGCAGCCCCTTTCAAACTCAAGCTATTTTGGGTTCTTGGGGTCAGGTTTTGGGAAGTTTTCAGCCATTTTTTATTTAAATCTAATTTGTCACGTACTGTTTTTCTTCTCCTTCTGGAATTCCCAAGGAGTGAATATTGTTTCTTCTGATGGTGTCCTGTTGGTAGTAGGCTTCTTTCATTCGTTTTTTGTTTTTTTTTTTATTTTTCCCCCTCTGCATAATTTCACCTGTTCTTTTAAGTCACTAATGACTTCTTCTGCATGATCAAATCTGTTTTTGAAGCTCTTTATTGAGTTCTTCACTTCAGTCATTATACTTTTCAGCTCTAGGAATTCTACTTGGGTTTTTGTTGTTGATTGCTCTTTATTAGTGGAACTTTTCAGTTTGTGCATGCATTGTTTTCAAATTTCATTGAGGTATCTGTGTATTCTTCAGTTCACTAAACATTTTTTAAAAGGATTATTCTGAATTTTAGTCTGATATTTGAGCGCTCTCCATTTCTTTAGGGTCAGTTACTGGAGTTTTATGTTTTCTTTGGTGCTTCTTGCTCTCTTTTTAATGATCCTGAATTCTTGATGTTGGTATTTGCACATTTAAATAAGCAGTTCCTCTTCTCTACTTTACAGATTCGATTAGGCATAAACAGCTTTTCCCCAGGAAGCTCAAAATGGTAGGAAGTATCTGCTAGGCGCATCCTTGGGCTGGTGAGGTTTGCTTTCAGGGTCTATTGTGGGTTGAGGCCACTGCCCAAGCTCTGGTCTGGGTTGGGAGGTGGGGTGTGGCTTTGCGAATGGTTGGACTGAACTCCTGGTTTGATTCCTTGCCCAAGTGAAGTGGTAGGATTCTCTGGTCAGGCATACTAGATGGTTGGGACTGGATACTAAGCAGCATAGGGAATTAGCTTCCGTGCCCTGGCAGGGCAGCAGGGCAGAACCCAGGACATGCATGGTTCATTGATTGGGCACCTGAATCACACAAGAGTATACAATGTATTTCCTGGCCAAACAAGGCCACTGGTTTTATTCTTTATAAATGGGTAAAATCGTGAGCTGTTGGATGGACTACATGTGCTCTGGCTAACTTCTCTGGGAAGGCAGGCTGAGGCTTTATTCAGCATTGAGTGAGGCTATGAATTAGTTTCTCTGTCAGAGCACATTGGGAGAACCAGCTCCAAGGTGGGTGGTAAGGCTCTTTATTTATAGTCTTGTCTTAAACCATTCTCTGCCTCAATTTCCCTACCTGACCAGGGTTACTAGCCTTGCTCCGCAGACTGTCAGCTCTGCCTTCCACATTCTCTGCTCAAGAATTGATAGGCTACTTAGCTTTGCAGGTGGTTGAGCCAGGCTTTCTGGCTTGGTGGTGGTGGTGGGAGTTTTTACTTAATGGTGAGTGGGGTAGGAATTAGCTCCTCTGACTGGGTCACCTGGCACTGACTTCATTTTGTGGATGATCAGCTCTGCCTACCATACTCCTTGCACGTGCACTGCCAGGTTAGGCAGCTTCCAGGGGTTTCTGCTAGCCTTTCTGGGTCAGATGGGGCTAATAAGAGTTACACTCCGCAGAGGGCTGGGCTCTGATTCAGTTCCCCTGCCTGGGTGGGTGCAGACCAGGATCCAGGGCTGGTGAGGCCGTTGATTATAGGACTGGAAGCAGGCTGACCTGCTCCCTGCTGAGTTCCCTCATCAGACTGTGCCACATCCTTGGTGCTGCAGATGAGCAAAACCACTTGTTGGGACCACTGCTTGGGGGCTGCAGGGAGGAAATGGGTTGGCCGAGGTGCCAGTGCTGGTTGTTGGAAGCCCCTGCTTACTTTCCCGTCATCATCAAATTCACTGTGCTCAAGTCCTGCAGATTCGCCCACAGTACCTAGGATTCAAGACTAGAGTAGGAGCTCCCAAGAAGTAACCCATAATGTTGGGGGAGCTGGATGTACAGCCTGGGTTCTGTGCCCCACGGAGGGACCAGAGGCTCAGGGAAGCTTTCTCGGTGTGGTGCTGTGCCGGCCTGGTGGTGCGGCAACAGAGTCCCATACGTCGCTGCTCCTCCTGCCCTTCTCACGCGGTCGGTCCTAGTCTCTATGGCGGAGGGGTACATCAACCTCGCTACCTTGTTCTGATCCTCTCAGTGGTATCTGTTCCATGAATAGTTGTTAATTGCTGTTCTGAGAGGAACGGGGAAGTCAGGAACGACCTATGCTGCTATCTTGGTGACCTCACCCTCTAAAATAACTTAGGACATTAAGAATGAGTCAGGAATGGTATCACAGCAGTGGTTCTCAAAGTGTGGCCCTTGGAGCAGGAGGACTCAAAATATTAAAATACATTTTGAAAGGTATGTGGTCAGTACCTTGCCTGAAGACTAGACAGTAAGAACATTTCTGGCTCTAATCCTAAAAATGATACTCAAATGTGAGCCTAGTTTCTGGATTGTTACGTTTGGGAGAATATTCAATTATCACAGATACATTCTCATACCCGTTGGGAAGCCCCAAGTAGCACTTGAAACTAAAAGGAAAAAATATGGAGTATAAAGAGTGTTTCTTTTTTTTTTTTTTTTTTTTAATTTTTTTTTTAACGTTTATTTATTTTTGAGACAGAGAGAGACAGGGCATGAACAGGGGAGGGGTAGAGAGAGAGGGAGACACAGAATCTGAAACAGGCTCCAGGCTCTGAGCCGTCAGCACAGAGCCCGACGCGGGGCTCGAACTCACGGACCGTGAGATCATGACCTGAGCCGAAGTCGGACGCTTAACCGACCGAGCCACCCAGGCGCCCCTAAAGAGTGTTTCTTAAACATAATATTGTAAAACTAAAAGTACACCAGGGCAGAGTCTCAAGGTATGAAGTTGCATTCGACAAACATTTACAACATTAGCTGTGTGCCCACTTAGTGAAGCAAATACACAGGATGCTTTGGAAGAGAAGGGTTTGGTAACACCCTCCATGTGACTCCCTTCTCTGTAACTCACTTGCTGGGATGATACTGATGGAACAGCTGATTCTCTTTCACTTCCATCACCTATAAAAATACGTTTCTACTGCACTACCTAACCAGCAGTATGCATTTATCACGTAACTGTCAGTTCCTGGTTTTCTCTCAGCTTGAAATTACTTCACGTGAGTTCACATTAAGGAGAATTTCAAAGATATCCTTCATGTGTAAGTTTTTACACCTTGATATTGGCCTTTGGTCAATTTTGTTTCTCTTGCCCAAACTTCTCCTCCAGTTAATTCTGAAACAGATTATAAATTTAACAGGACCTTTCCTAGGTTCCCAATGGGTGTTTTTCTAGTCTACTGCAAACAATATTGTTTTCCCTTGGCAAACAAACAAAACACCCACATGAACATTTCGTTGTCTTTTGTAAAGTACACCCTTGCCTACCAAATCAAAACTCTCTGCCCTGAGATCACAGGCTCAGAATAGCATATAACAAGGGTGTTTTGTTGTGTTGTGTTTTTAAAGAAAGTGTTTGTGGAGGTTAAGGGTAAATTAACCCCCTAGTCAAGAGATCTCAGGAATGCAGGCCATTAACTTCTTGCCCATCGACTCTATCTCCAGAATATCCTCTCCCCTTAATATTCTGAGTTCTCTGAACTTGAAATCAGCATTTCTAGTACATCTGAATGCTACCACTGAACTGGGAAGATGTGTTTTAAGTTGCTACCATGTAAGAATTCTTGACAGCCAGTAGCTAGTTTAGATGAAGGAATGTAGGTCCTCCTAATACAACGTTAATATGACTTAGCATTTAAAAAAAATCACTGTACACCTTAGGGCAATAAACTGAGGTATTATTTATTTATGACATATTTACATACTTACAAAATTGTTTTTATCCAATATGTCATCCTGCATAGGATCTGAAGAATGAACATCATATTCTGGGAGTAAAAAATCCAAGTTTTTAAATAATTTATACATAACCCAACATCTCTTGGGTCACAAAATACCAATTTGGCTTCAGAGAACACATATACCGGTTTCGGGTTTTTTGTAGTTGAGGAACAAAGTAAATTCAACGACATATTAAAGTAATTTATCTGACCCTGAGTATATCACGAATTTGCATAATTTTTGAATACATGCATATAATACTTTCCTTAAACTTAGAATTGCACTACCATTTGGCTGTATATTCAGTCATCTCGATTTTCTACCTCATTAATCCTTGAGATAAAAAGGAACAGAGAATGGAGAAGTAGTAAAGAGACCAGGAGGGGAAAACTACAAAGACTACCTGAAGCTTTCCAACTACACGAGTCCGTGGCAAAGCTCTGGGACCGGGGTTACGTGACAAGCTTATTAAGAGGAGGGTCTTGAACTGAACCATCTGAGAACCTTCTGTCAACTGAGGTTACATGACTCTTCCTGCATTTTTCCTGTTGTCTTGGACACTACTGAATTAAAAGTGTACAAGCTGAGAGAATTCAGTTAAGTAATTACTTGAGCACTTCAGAAGAAAAACGTATCGTGGCCGGAAGTAAAGAGCCATGTTAAAGTCTGGTTTTCCTGAGAAGCTTGAGGGACAAAAAAGCAAAGAGCCCCTGGGCTGACGGATGACCTGAGTTATCTTATGTCAGCACAAGGAAACCCTGCCTGCCTGCCGCTGCCAGGGCGTGAACAAGATCACGCGTTACTCTTCTCGCTCCGAGTACAACAAAGAAAGCTAACAATGAAAAAATAAGCCTGAGGTTGGGAATACAGCATGTGTGCAGGCAGTCACGCTCAGATGCCTTTCAATGGCCGAGAAAGGAATCCAGAGGCCAGAACCAGATCACATGTGCCCTTCCCGGATCCAGAGAACGGAAGGCTCAGCAAATTGGCAGGAGCAGGGAGATCACTTGGCTTCCTTCACCCAAGTGGCAGAAGAAATGAATAACTGGAGAACTGTGGGAAAACTGTCATCTGAGGGAGGTCCGTTGTTGTGTCCTTAAAAACATAAAATATTTGCGACTTGCTAAAATAAAACAGACATTCCTTAGGATCTATAAAATTCGCTATAACAGGAGGGAAAGCGGCAGAAATATGGTAGGGGCACCCTTCATCCCTAACAGTGTTTTCTCCTCAGGCCAATGCCGCAATAAAATACCGTTAGCTAAGAGTACCTTTTTAAAAATAAAGGAGAAAAGTACATGGTAGAGAAAAGCTCTTTTTTATTAACAAGATGGAGGAAACATAGATAGACTGTTCCACAAATAGCAATAAAAGAGGAGAGAAAAGTATTCGATCCCTATTACGCCACAGCAGCTGGTTACAAGTCTTTTCTCTCTCTCATTACTTTTAATGACAAACAAGTCTGAATTTCACCAAACCACAGTTGTGACATTAATGCTTCTCATCCTCAGGTAAAAAATAGCACAGATCAATTAAGTACTCAACAATACAAAGAAACTGGTACATGTAATGACAGTGCAGGGTAAGAGCTTTGATACCCTTTATAAGATTGTGCTAATTCTGGTCCATCTAAAGACTTGTATAGACGAGTAAATAAAAATTAAATTACATTTAGGTAAGAAACTGTCTTCAAAAAAGTTATATGAACTTGCATATATAGAGTCCAAAAGTATAAGACAAAACTATTTAAATTTTGATTTGTAGAAATTCAAAAACGGTAAAATATATTATTTGGGGGAAAAAGAAGCTTTCACTAAATACAAACACAATGAAGTAGATAAACCAGAATGAGTATTAAATAGTTTCACTGAAAATTTCCATAAAGAGTAAAGGCAGAATGGCACCAGGTTAGAAAAGCAGTGTTTAAGGCAAACTAAATATTAAGTAACCTTAATTAAAATGAGAGGCGTACAATCCCATAAATAACAAAGCAATTCCTCTGAACAATTTCTCTACAACGGCTGAGAAAACACGAGTGGAAAGAGAAATAATGGCCAACATCAGAGTTTACTTGGAAATACTGAACAGTATTATATGAAAATAACCCAAATGTTTCTGATGTAAAATACACTTGAATCATGTGCCGCTTAGTTGTCCCACAGCCACAGCAAAGAACACCCATCACGCCAATGTTTGAGAGTATAAATCTGTGAAATGCCAAAACTTCGAAAAAAATCTTTTTTTCCTTTTTTAGACTATGTATCTGTGTACATGATAACACCAACAAAACTATCAATTTCATTATTTTGGCCCATGTAAAAAATATGCACAGAAATGCAAACCATCTCCCTGCAAGGTGTCTGAGGGTCAACTATGAGCACATGGCTCAGTGTCTGACCGATCACCTGCACACACAAGAAGCATCAAAAACTAAGAAGGAAGAGATTAATCTTGAAATAGAAGAAACAATGACACGTTCTTTAATGAGTTAGGTCTTCTTAACGAAAAAAATCAAGTACATATCCTTAAGTTAAATGTAGTAGGCACATGAATTTGCACCTTATAAATTTGGTATATCAAAGTATCTTATAAAAATATTTATAGATTTTCTTTTTTAAGAACTGTGGTACACGAAATGACGCGATCAAAGAAAGGATCTGTTTCTTTTCATCTACTGGAATGACCCCGTGCCTTTCTAAAAAAGAACAACCGCAGCGCACAAACTATCAAGACAGCTGCGTTCACTGAAGCTGTCCACTTAGGGGAGGTACAAGGTCTAAATACCACCAGGCCCCAAGCGAAGGAGTCTCCGTGCCCGGGGCGAGCGTTCCCTCACACGGTCCTGGGGGGCAGGCGCTGTCTATACATGCCGGCAAGGGCTTTGGCCGCACTGTAGATCATCTGTCGCCGAGACATGCCAGTGAACGTCCTGTGCCAGTCAGTCCGGGTGACATTTACTAAGCTCTTTTCCAGAACTTCACCCACCGTCACCAAAAGGCCTGACCACCTCAGATGGTAGTCTTGGGGAGTGAGACTTTGAGCCTATGGAAAAAGGAAATTTGTCAGATTTATAATACATTTTAAAAATGATTGGACCTAGCTCTGACATTCCAAAGTCTCTGAGATTACTTTTACTACAGATGAGGACAAACCCGGAGAAGCTATGGGAGCAGCTACAGGAAGTGACCAGGCTACAGAAGAACCTAGAACAATGCTGCACACACCTCCTGTGTTGACTGTCCACAGTAAGCTCATTCTCTTGCTCACATGTCATGCCAGCCTTAATCGAACGACTCCAACAGAGCTCAGTGTCCAAGGGTTGAGGTCTCAGTGCCGGTCAGTGTGTTGTTCCAGGTTAACAAGCTGAGTGGTGAGAGAGCGCACCTTCCCGTCCTTTTCCACAGTCCCTCGCTCATCAGTGTGCTCTTCGGAACCTTTCCACCATGTCAAATTTTCATTTACACGTTTCACTTATAAAGTGTCTAGTCTGGGGCATGTCTGAGGTTCTAACATTTTATCGGCAGGTCTGATTTTTGCTTTGTCAGTACACACATACCCTTCTCATCCCGATTTGCTAACAAGTTATCCCTGTGGTTATTTGTAGCAAATACGTGTCAGTTCTGTGGAAATACTTTTTTCTTCTTCAATAGGTTTTGAACTGTGTGAGTTGATGAGCTATTGCTTGAACCATCAGGCCGTTTCTGGCATAAACCTATCGTGGCTAGGCTAGAATATGGGTGATACCGGGACTTACAATAAAAAATATACTTACACGTGACCACTGAACAATGCAGGGGTCAGGGACAGTGACCACCTGGTATAGTTGAAAAACCCACATATAACTTGTGATTCCCCAAAAACTTCACTACTAAATAGCCTACTGTTGAGCAGAAGCCTTTGTAATAACAGCCAATTAAGACCCACTTTGTACCTTATGTATATACCATATGCTTACAATAAGGTAAGCTACAGAAAAAAATGTTAAGAAAATCATAGAGAAAATAAGTACTGTACTGTAGAAAGTCTGCGTGTAAGTGGACCTGTGCAGTTCAAACCCATGGTGTTCACGGGTCAACTGTGCTTGGTCATCCCATCCCCTCCCAACTCAGGGGAGGGAGGGAGGCTGCAAGGTGACCATGTAACCACGGGCCAGATGTACCAATCATGCCTATCGAATGAACTCCATAAAAACCCAGAAGGATGGGGCTGGGAGAGCTTCCAGACTGGCGAACATGTGGAGATCAAGGGAGAGGGGCGGGCTGGGAGAGGGCATGGAAGCGCTGCACCCTCTCCCAGTACCTTGTCCTCTGCCTCTCATCCATCTGGCTGTTTCTGACTTGTATCCTTTCGTAACAGGCAAGCCATCTAGTGAGTCACCAGGCTTCCTGAGAAGGAAGGTGTTATGAGAACCAACGTGCGGCAGTGGGGCCAGAAGCAGAGGTGATAACCTGGACTTGGCCCTGGTGTGTGAGGTTGGGGAGGGGCTGTCTTGTAGGACCGAGTCCTTACCCTATAGGATCTGACACTATCTCCAGGAAGATGGTGTCGGAATGGAGCTGCAATGTATGATACCAGCTGGTATCCTAGAATTGCTGGGTGGTGTGGAAAAACCCCTCCCACACACTAGAAATGGGTAGGAGACCTAGATAGTAGGTGTCAGAAGGGGTAGCTGGCTTGCACAGCCGTGGCTCATGGAAACACATAGCTTGCCAAGAACAAAGATGAAAAATGAGGGAGGAAGACCGTCTGGTTGCGGGGCGGCCACCACTTGCATGGAACAGCATCTGGGATGTACTCGGTTACTAAAAGGTCAAGTTACCAGTGAAAATTAGAGATGGGTCCAACTCCTGGGAAGCTGATTTCTTGGAAACCCAAAGAAATGCAAACTATTAACAAAAAGGCACAATAGTCCCTTGGTGGTTGTTGTCTACCACAGCTACACTCTAAAAGAAAATGGTGAGTCCAGCCTTGATGCTGGGCCCAACTTGACTTGTCTGACTTCGCTTATGCCACTAGCCTCAAGGCCACCCTCTCCAAGGTACAAGTTATGCACGGACAACACAAAGAACCTCTCAGAACTCTGGTCACTAAGAAGGTGGTCAACGGAGAGGGAAGACCTATCCCTTGTCCCTCTTGCTGGAAACACAAAGACCTGTGTACACAAGCAGAGACAATGGCCAAGAGTGGAGAAGAGAGGTTTCAAGTCCCTCGAGCTGCACTACCAGGCCTACTGGTGAAGCCGTGATGAGAGCTACAATTAGAAAGTGAAAATGGAAGGGTTGATTGGGTTATGGAAGCTGAATCGTTTCAGCAGGTTTTATGTGAAGGTGTCTCCTTGACTTGGATTTTACGTGCAAATGGTGATCATGTCTGTTTGGGGAATAGGTGCCCTGCCTATTATTGTAAAACCATATCCTGTCGATGAGCTCCAAATAGAGTCTAGCGTTAGGGGGATGAAAGTACAGATCGAAGTACCAATGTGTAAGGAAACTGTTAGGTTTGAACAGGCTTTATGTGAAGTGTTTTTTTTTTTTTTTTAATCTGATTGCATTTTGGGCATGGACACTGTAATCACTGTGGAAAGCTTCCCCAGCCTAGTGAAGGGCTGTCAATTCACCCTTCAAGTATCATTTATTGGCCATGCTATACAGTAACCAGTAGGACTGGCTGAGCCCACACTGTGTGAGGCAGAAGCTGTGAGCTGGCAGTGACAAACTCTCTATGCCACAGTCCGATGTGGAGCTTAGACTGAGGCTTATGGCAGAAATCTGAGTGCCATCCAGCGACATTTCCTGGGACTCCGGAGTAGCATGTTTCCATCTGAGGGGCATTTACTACCTTGCTACCAGACTATTAGTTAAAGCTACCCCGTTCACTGAAGGACATAAAATGATTTTGAAATGTAAAATACGCATAACGTCTAGGATGATATCGCAGAATCTCTTAATAGGACGGCAGTGCCCAGGAAAAGTTCCTAATATGGAAATGGTTTACATACAGGATCATGATGCCTAGGGAGACAGTCATGACCAGGGCCCCTCTTTTCCTCTAGGACTCACTTTGGAGCCATGGGAAAAGCTCTGAGAACCAACTGCCATGTAGACCGTGCCCTATGAACAACTCTCAACTGAAGAGCAAAGAGCTAGCTGCTTGGTCCGTGGATGGCAGTTCCACAGGTGAGGGGACAGTCTATCTGGAAGGCCATCACTTGGACAGAAGAAGGTAAAAATGAATCAGCTCCATGGGCTAAAATGCACACTATTTTCTCAGCATGATTGGGGGTTTTACCAGTGTTTTTTTTTTTTTTTTTCCTGTTTCAGTTTTTACTGACTCAGGGCAGTGGCCAATGGTCTGACCATATGGTCGGGCAAGAAGGCACACTGGATATGTTACCTATTAAAAGGTTGCCCATGTGGGGCACAGCCCTGTGGAAATGAATCTGAGGGGTGCAATGAAGCAGGACAGGATCCCATCAGAACTTCTTCCAGGTTTGGAAGGTGAGTGGAATGGACAAACATCTAAAGATACCCCTGCTTTAGATGGCTACCTGGGTCTACAAAATGAGTGGATAAATACAGAGGTAGGCTGAATCTAGACAGAGTCCTCTTGCATTCTCTGAGACAAAAAAATGCCAATATGAACTGTCTCCCAACCGGAGACAGAAAGCATGCAAATGGTTATGCAGCACGTTCCCTGCTGGGAAGACCATAAACACAGACGACAAAGGAGACTGATGGTAACAGCTCTGGGGGCTACAGATGGGCCGTGGCAGGAACAGACGTTGACTTTGGATGGAGCTTTCCTTACTAAGGGGTAGGTGCAGATGTTCAGACACCCTAACAGAACCTGAATAGAAGATACTGTACCAATTTGGATGGCTGAGCGTTTCTCCAAAGCAAGGAACACACCTGACAGCCCGTGTCCAGCAATGGACACGATGGACAGAGATATCCTCCTTCGAGAACGAGTTTGGTCCAGAACAGAAATGGGCAACAGAAACACAGGTTGTCTGAAAAGCTGCAGGTGTAGGCATTTAGGTGCCGGCTCACATGAGTGTGGCACTGAGCGTGAGTAGGATGAAAAGATGAAAAGCTCTCTTTTCCTGTGGACGTGGGGCAGGGGGCAGACGAGGATGATGGTCTCAATTCTGGCCAAGGGAGGGTGACCCTGGTATAGTGACTTGTTCTTTCTTCCTTAGATCACTTCAACTTTTCATTCCCCTGTTCGATGTTGCAAACACAGACGTGGAAACAGGGATGACTCCTAAGCAAGAAACTCTAGGTATGGTTTCAAACGTGACGTTACAAAGTTCCTAAGGGCCTACGGGGCAGGATGTGCCCTCACTCTCTGTGGCAAAACGGGGTGACAGGGAGTGTGGCTACACGTACCAGTGGTGGAGACAGCCCACCATAGGGAGGCATCATTTTGTTGCACCTCGCTTTACCGCGCTTTGCTGGTACTGCACTTTTTACAAATGGAAGGTGTGTCGCAACAGTAAGCAAGTGTATTGGTGCCACTTTTCCAATAACTTTTGTCACTCTGTCTCCTAAATACGTAATTCTCACCAGGTTTCCAACTTTTTCATTATTTGTTAGTGATCTGTGATCGATAATTACAACTTGCTCGATGCCCAAATGAATTTTTTTAGCAGTCATGTATTTTTTAATTGAGGTATAAACGTCATGTTGTTTTTTTAAATATAATGCTAATTTGGGATAGGGGCAAATAAGACCGGAAGCAGTGGGAGGAATAATTCCAGAAAAAAAATCGCTAAGTAGAGAATTAAACTTGCCAGTTTTACGAGAGCTGAGAGAATAAATACTATTTTATCAACATGGGGAAAAATAAATATAATGCTATTGTACGTTTAACAATATAGTGTAAACATAACCATCGTCTGCACTGAGAAACCAAGAAACACATTTCAGATGCGTTACTGTGACACCAGCTTTATCTCAGGTCTGGAAGCAAACCTGCAAGATCTCTGTACCTGTGTAACCTCACGTTGTCTGAATACAAGTGGACTGAGTGGGGATGTACTTGCTAGACTACTACGGCCGCCTCCAAAGCATGCCAGCAGACGCTAGGGAAAAAGTTTGAGTATGAAAAGGAAAAGAGGGTAAATAGTAGCTATGGGTAAAGGAACGAATTAATGGGTTATACAATGAGGGAAACCAAACATTATGCTAACACCTCAAAAGGCCAGGGCAAGAGCTAACGCTGGCTCTGAGCTCCATTATACTGCAGGCCTGGAAGGGTAAGGCCACCACACCCTGTTTAGGAAGCCAACAGAAGACTGCAAACCTGAGTGGCCTCTCCCTGTGGACATTTTGACAGGACGTGATGACAGACTAGATAGTTAATTATTACTGAATGGGATTCTAGTAATGTGCAAGTTGTCTTAAACCTTCGTGGTGGTTTTGCTATAAGGAATTTGTGTTTGAAGATCAGGCGGTGGACATGTAATACTGTGGTTTATAGTAAGACATACATATTGGATCTTGGACCCCAGTTTTTGGCACAGTGCTCCTACCATCCTTGTAATTTCTTAAGGACTGAGAACCACAAAGATATCTTTTGTTAATCAGGTTGAAAGCCCGAACCTATGGGCTTGGTAACATGCCTCCATAACATACTCGCCATAAAAACCCCCAAGGATGGGGTTGGGAGAGCTTCTGAGTCAACATGACAAATCTGGAAAAGTGGAGGGTCCAGCCAGCATGGAACCTCTGTCCCCCTGCCCCATGCAGTTCTTCCATCTAGTCATTCTGGAGTTAGATCCTTTTATAATAAATCCATAATGGGGAAAAAGTGGGTTTCCTGAGTTCCAGGAACTTGTTAGAAAAGATGAACTAAAAAGGAAGATCAAGACAAAAGATAGGAATAATTAAGGGAACCAAAATGGTATCCACTAACGAAAAGTAGATATAAAACCAGAACTGGTAAATCGTTTTTCTGTTGTCAGTAGCACAGCACAATCATAAAAACAAAAGAGGAAAATAATGATTAAGGTTGTCAAGTATTATCTTTTCAAAGACAGCTGGAAAACAAGGAAGGTACTCAACCTGAAAGAAATTGGAAAGCAAAAAGAAAAAGCTGAAAGGGGAAAGAATTAAGAAGCAAAATCAAAAACGTATATCCAGTGAAAAATCTAACAAAAGCTTTTATTGTTAAAACAGTATTTCAAGTTTCTGTGGAGTATAATGAAAAAGGAGAAAACCAACCTGTTGTACAAATTCCAAAGGCACTGGCGTGGCCTGGGTAAACGTTTCAAGGTGAATGCCATGGGCAGGATCTTCAACTATCAAACAGCCAATGTCAAACCACCTACAACGGGATGGATGAGGATTAAGTTGTTGATGTGCCATAAAAAAAAAAAAGTTACAGTGAATAGAAAAAACTAACCCAAAAACTATTATCGTTCAAACAGGAAATGTTTTTCTAATCAATTTTCAAGAAAACAATCCATAAGAATAATATATAAAATTACCTATTAGCTTAATTCCAAGAGGAGGGAGGACACTTGGTAAAATATGAGAAATTTTACATTACCATCTCCATTGTTAATACGTGGCTGATTTGCAAAGTTAATAGCAAATTAAGCTCATTCAGAGGAAATAAATCTCATTTTTGATAATCAGTCTTTAAAAACACTTCAAGAAAACTTTCTTCTATTTAAAGTTACTCATAAATTATAAAAATACATTTTATAATTGCCTTAAGTCATCTGTAACACTACCAGCATTTTAGATAACTAGAATTATGCAACCACCAGATGCCATGAAATCATAAGCCTGAATAACAAGAGGATATATAGAGCAAAAAAAGTTCACTATTTTTAAAAATATGTAGATCTAATAAAGTGTGATGGAAGAGAAAATGAATTAGGTAACTTCTATTTACATATTTAAAGAAACAGCAAAGTAAAATATAGAATAAGTTTTGCTGAGGATTAAAATGATCAGACATTACATTCTTAGTATTCATATCCTAAAATCTGGTTTCAAAATAACCACATTAAATCACACTATTTATTTGGCATACTCATCAGTAACTTGTGTATAACTGTAGTGACTGTTAGGCAAGCACTTGCTGAAAATGAGACTCACTGAAGGTAAAAGTCCCTTGGCGATGCTGGTGAAGATGCATTAGAAGAACTACAAGGTCCTCTTTGTTATGTAAAATTCCATCAGGCTCTTGAGCATGTCGACAGGGATGTGGCTAAAACTGCAACCAAGATCATGCCCTTGGAAACCTCCTGCATTTCTGTCAAGAGTGCTATTGGCCAGGGAAACTTTGGGTCCTCCTCCTCTCCCAAATACTATCCTTCAAGAACTCCAAGGGCACTCCCCACCCCACATTCACGGACAATCACTGAGGATCCCTCTCCAGGTAGCTGCTAAAATAACCAATCTCATGTGGCTGCCATTTTGACTAAAAAAGAACTTAAGAATTGTGATTCCAAGATACTTGAATACCTTTTACCAGAAAAAATCTCAAAACAGAATGTGGGAACCACCACTCTATTTTACAAAGACCACCTACCACCACCAGTCAATTCACACACAAAAAAGACATTTTAATACATTTAACACAAAACCTAAGATTTCTGAACTTGACAGGTTAACCTCTGAATAAGGACAGTCCATGCTTACACAGGCTTTTGTCCAGGTATGGTACAGACCATGTTAGTTTTCCTCCCATAACATGAACTGATATAAAATTCATCAGAGAAGTATGTCTGTACTGGCTCTACTCTTGGTTATTAGGCGTCAACACATTTTTTCGACTGACTGGCTCTTCCTGGATGGGTATCTTCTTAATTGTAACCGTGTTTTTGACTTTATCTTCCCGGCATTTATTTCCTACAGGACCAGGACCACAGCAGAGAGAAAGCAGGAACTGTCAAGTGGTTTGATCCTAGGTTTGCTATCTGCTCTGTATGTTCTCCCTCTCGGCTCGTCTGCACTTTCCTATCACAGCCTTTCCGTCCCCTCCTCTTTAATCCACACTAGAAACCAACAGATTTCCTAATACTACAGTATCCCCTTGAACAACGTGGACATTTGGGTGGCCATGACCCCCTAGCGCAGTCAAAAATCTAACTTCTGACTTTCCAAACACATATAAAAGCCTACTATTGACCAAAAGCCTTACCAATAACAGTCTATTAAAACATGTTTTGCATGTTTTATAGGTATCATCTACCATATTCTTGCAATAAAGTGAGCTAGAAAAAAGTAAGAAAATCGTTAAGAAGAGGGGCACCGGGGTGGCTCAGTTACGTGTCTGACTTCGGCTCAGGTCATGACATCACAGTGCACAAGTCTGAGCCTCATACAGGGCTCTGTGCTGTCAGCACAAGCCTCCTATTCCAATCCTTTGTCTCCCTCTCTATGCCCCTCCCCTGCTTGTGCTCTCTCTCTCAAAACTAAACACTTAAAAAATCATTAGGAAGAAAAAAAGGCATTTATAGTACTGCATTCTATCAGAGAAAAGCTGTGTAAGTGGATCTGTGCAGTTCCAATCTATGCTTTTCACGAGTCAACTGTTTTTCTATCCCTAATCTTCCTAAACGCCACTGTATTGGTTAAAAGGTAATTGGTAGGAAAAATGCCACAGCTAGCTACAGTGGGGCAGTTTATGGCAGACCATTGCTCCCAATGAAAAGGTGGATGAGGTATGTAAGTCCTATATGTAACCAAATTAAAGAGCTGTAAAAGCCAGGAGGGCAAAATGGAGTAACGCTCTGGATGGGGAAAAGCTTTCAGAGTGAGGTGAAGACTTTCACTTGGACCTAAGTACCACCTAACCTTAATTCAGCAACTCGACTAGAAGTGAAGGAAGCTCATTCATTAAGTCCACAGCATCTCCCAAGCAGTGGGGAAATTGTTAGACTTTTCCCTGGGGTGGGAGGTGCTCAGGACCTGTGACAATGCAGACAAACTGGCATGCCACCTCAGTGAGCCCTGGCCCCTAGGACACACACACCAGCTCAAGCCATCTTGTGAAGGTGATGCCAGCATGGTATGCCCTGGGACCTCCCAAGACTCCAAACACACATCTACACAAAGCCACGCCTTCAAGACTGAGAAAGGTAGGTGTTTTTGCCTAAATCACAAACTCCTATGCTTCAAACAAGAAAAAACTTAGAGCTACACAATCTAACGGATAAAGAGTTCAAAGTAATGGTCACAAAAATGCTCACTGGACTGGAGTGCGTAAACTCAAAACATAAAAAAGAACTAATCAGAGTTAAATACAATAACTGAAATGTCAGACTAGAAAGAAGAACAGATCTGTGATCTGGAAGAGAGGGTATCATAAAGCAAAGAGGCTGAAAAGCAGAAAGAAAAAAAATGAAGATACATAAAAGTGATCTCTGGAATAATATTAAACATACTAACACTCGCAGGGTAGGGGTCCCAGAAGAGAGAGAAAGGAGCAAAACCTTCCCTGACCTGGGGAAAGAAAGAAATATCCAGGTCAAAGAATCACAGCCCAAAGTAAGATGAACCCAAGGAGGTCCACATAAAAAACATAAATAAAATGTCAAAAAATAAGACAGAAAATCCTGAAGACATCAAGAGGTAAACAACCAGTTATATACAAGGGAAACCTCATAAAGCTCTTGGATTTCTCCACACAAACTTTGCAGAAAAGAAGGAAGTGGCATTATAATCACAGTGGAGGAAAAAAAAAAAGCCTACAGTCATGACTATTCTACCTGGCAAGGGTAATAGTCACCACTAAAACAGATAAGTAGTTCATTACCACTAACCCAGGCGTGTAAGAAATGTCAGAGACTTTTCTAAGAAGCAAAGGCCACGGCGATAACACTATAAAGGAAAAAAAATTACGGGTCAAAGCAAACACACAGCAAAGGGAGTAGATCAATCCCTTATACAACTACTGCAAAGGTTAAAAGGCAAAAGTAGTAAAACCATATTTACATTAATGAAGGGATTCACGGTAAGATGTAAAATACGACATACAGAAAGGGTGGAGGGATGAGTAAAAATGGAGTTTTTGATTGGTGTAAGTTAAGAGACCGTTAACAGACTGCTATATAGGTAAGGTGTTATATAGAAACCTTATGGTAACTACACACCCAAAACCTCTAATAGATAAAAAAATAAGGCTACGTATAACACAAGAGAAAGTCATCGGTCATAATGAAAGAACAACACAACTACAAAACGTCTAAATGCTCCAATCAAAAGACATAGGGTGACTACATAAAAAAACAAGATGCATTTATATGTGGCCTAAAGGAGACTCATGTCATACCTAAAGACACATACAGACTTTTAAGTCTATATGTCTTTTTTAAATAAAAAAATATTCCACACAAATGGACATGAAAGAAACCAAAAAAAACTGGGGGAACAATACTTAGACCAGACAGACTTTAAAACAGACGGTAATGAGAGACAAAGAAGGGCATTACAAAATAATAAAGGGATCAATCCAACAAGAGATTATAACAATGGCAAATATAGATGAACCCAATAATGGAAGATATATAAGGCAAAATTAGCAGATACAAAGAAGAAATTGACAGTAAAACAGTAACAGTAAAGAACTTTCCCACCCCATTTGTATCAATGGATAGATCACCCAGACAGAAGATGAGTAAGGAAATGGTGGCTTTCAACAACACATCACACCAGATGGGCTTTATCCGATCTATATAGAACATTCCTTCCAAAACCAGATGAAAACATACTCTTTCCAAGAGCACATGGAATGTTCTCTAGGATCACTTAACAACCAAGAAGGTGAAAGATCTCTACTCTGAAAACTGTAACACAGCCAAAAAAACCTGAAAACTCAAAATATATAGAAAGATATTCCATGCTCCTGGACTGGAAGAATTACAATTGTTAAAATGTTCATACCATCCAAGCAATCTAAGATTCAATGCAATCTCTATCAAAATTCCCATGACATTTTTCACAGAAAGAGAACAAGACCCTGGATAGACAAAGCAATCCTGAGAAAGAAGCAGCATCACACTCCCCGATTTCAAACTGTATTTCAAACAATATATATTACCAAGCTATACTCATCAAAACAGTATGGTATTGGCATAAAAACAGACACACATCAATGCAACAAAATAGCTGACAAATAAACCTACACACATGGTCAATTAAAATTAATTTACGACAAAAGACCCAAGAATATACAATGGGGAAAGGAGAGTCTATAGGATAAATGGTCCTGGGGAAACTAGACTACTGACACCATACACAAAAACTCAAATGCATTTAAGACTCGAACTTAAAACCGAAAGCCATAAAACTCCTAGAAAACAAGAGGGAGTAAAGTGCTTGCTATCAGTCTTGGTGGTGATTTTTTAGATTGGACACCAAAAGCAATGGCAACAAAACCAAAAATGATTCAGTGGGACTATATCAAACTAAAAAGGTTCTACAGAGCAAAGGAAACCATCAACGAAATGAAAAGGCAACCTACTGAATGGGAAAAATCATTTACAAATCCTTTATCTTGGAAGGTATTAACATACAAATATATTAAAAACTTCAAGAGCACAAAAACCAAATGATTAAAAAATGGGCAGAGGCTCTAAATAGTTTTCCAAAGACATACAGATGGCCAACACGTACATGAAAAGGTGCTCAAAACCACAATGAGATCTCACCTTACATGTATCGGTATGTCTATTACCACAAGTCAAAAAAATAACAAGTGTTGGCAGAGATGTGGAGAAAAATCCCTTGATGAGAATGTAAACTGGTACAGCAGTATGAAAACAATATAGAGGTTCCTCAAAAAATTAAAGCATATGATCTATCAATTCCCCTTCTGAGTATTTATCTGATGGAAATGAAAACTAACTTGAAGAGATATATGCACCCCTCACCAATGTTCACTGCAACAGCATTTACAATTACCAAAACACGGAAGCAACCTAAGCACGTCAGTGGAAGAATGAAGAAATTGTGGTATATGCACACAAACACACACACTATTCAGCCATGAACAAAGAAGGAGAGTCTAAAAGGAAATAAGTCAGAGAAAACAAATATTGCATGATCTCACTTATATGGAATAAAAAACAAAAAAACTCACAGATACAAAGAATAGACTGACGGTTAGCGGGGGGGGGGTGGTTAAAATGGGTGAAGGAGGTTAACAGGTATCAACTTTCAGACATGAAATAAGTCGGGATAAAATATATAGCACAGTGAGTATAGTTAATACTGTACTGTGTATCTGAAAAATGCTGAGAGTAGATTGCGAAACGTTCTCATTACAAGAAAAAAAATTTTTTAATTATGTTAAAAGAAAAAAAGCCTCTTACTTGTCAGGTAGCAATTCTGCGATGAAGTTTTCTACTGACACAGCAATCTGTTTTTCATGGATCACTCCAGTTCGACGCAAACTATCTATCCGTTCCTGGGCGCCCTGAATGACAACGGCACAGGTTAGAAGCCATTTCAAGTTACTCAGTATTCTATATACTAATTCATGGTTACATAAGTAATATATACATCTACACCAAACACACCTATATACCCACTGCATATATCCAAAGAATACAGAAGTATAAACAGTACAAGAGTCCAATCATGTTCTCCTCCATATAAACGTTTACAGAGCACTTTCCATATACACTATTACTTTGGTTGTTACTATAAAATGGATTATTTTTACATTAATGTTCTAATTGGTACTAGTTGTACTAATATGAAACTGTGTGCTACTTCTTAATGTTGATCTGTCAAGAGGATATCTTACTGATAAATCTTTTTTTAGTCCTAGTAGTTTTTATTCAATTTACTCTTGAGTTATCTAGGTAGGCAATCGTATCAACAGTAAATGTTTTTCCCTCTTTCTTATTTCCTTTAAATATAGCCTTAAAATAAGCACCAAAATGACGGCTGATGTATTTTTAACTGCAAATGGATATACTGCACCAAGATTTATTCAGGAAAATACCATTTATGCAACAAAACTGAGGGGCTGACAACGCTACATAACTCAATATCATCAATACATATCTTACGATACAAAACTACAAGTTAACAATAAGACTGCTGTTTACCTACTTTCATCTGAATTACTTCATAAACAGTGATAAGGGAAGTGACAGGAAATGTCTAAAAAGTTAGACAAATGTGTTCTAATTTTTAATAAAACTTGCCATGGAGAATACATTAACCTATTTTTACTATGGGTAACAGAGCTAAGTAGTGATTAAGAAAAAGTGGTCAATTCTTATCAAATGAAAATTTAAAAGCAAGAGCACTTCTAGAGACAACTGAACTGATTTTAGAGACAACAGAAATAAAGAAACTGATAACTACAAGAAAATGGATAAATCAATTTAAGACGTTAGCTTATAAAGATGGATGAAAGAATGTATGAACAAAACTGTAATAGTATCAAGACTGTATTTTTGCTTACTCTTATCTCTCCAGTACCTCACATAGTGTCGAACTACATGAAAAAATAAAGAAATAAAGGGTTTCTTAAAAATTTTTATCACTCATGTTAATCTTAATAGTGTAAATTTTCTAGTAACAGTGAATGAGGAGGCACCTATTGGATTTGAAAGAAAATCTAAGAGATGTTATCCTGGAAAATGTAACTTTGCCCCAATTATTCCCTCCAAGAGGAAGTTAGTTATGGTTAAATTCTGATTATGAATAAGTTTAAATAAATGTTATTTTACTGTTAACTCAGTAAAAACTATTAGGAGATTCAGCCCTCTTTGAAGAAGGTATCTCAGCTATGCACAACAAAATATTCCTAGATTTAATGCTTTCACAAAATAAACTTGTTCATTTTTTACTATCCTACCAAATAGGGGTTTATATTTCACAAGGAACACAAAGAGAGGGTTATATCTGCCTCTCTTCTCCCCTGACGTTAAGTATGGCATCTTCTGGAGTCACAAATAAAGACACTTTAAGCAGAGCCCCCATCCATGTTTTAAGAACACATTTTAACTTCATTTTCAGAAGTGTAAGGAATCAAGAATTAGGTACTTTTGAGGCCACAATGAAGTAATGATCTCAAATGGAAGCAATCCACAAAAAGGCCACCAGAGCTTACTGTGTACTCTTAAGAGCTTATACTAAGCAATGTGGTTTAATCAAAATTCCATACTTCTAAAATGCATGTGGATTTTTATCTGTATCTGTTGAATAGAAGTTATAAAACAGTGGTCATAACTATCATTGGCCTTTCCATACAATTAATGGTTGGCATACATGCTTCAGAAGCTTCCTAATTTTATTTAAAAAAAAAAAAAATTTTTTTTTAACGTTTTATTTTTGAGACAGAGAGAGAGCATGAACGGGGGAGGGTCAGAGAGAGAGGGAGACACAGAATCGGAAGCAGGCTCCAGGCTCTGAGCCGTCAGCCCAGAGCCCGACGCGGGGCTCGAACTCACGGACCGCGAGATCGTGACCTGAGCTGAAGTCGGCCGCTTAACCGACTGAGCCACCCAGGCGCCCCAAAAGCTTCCTAATTTTAATTACGGCAGGTTTATTTCCTGAAACACTCTCGTGTGCTTAAAGGAAAAGCTGGGTTTAGTTGAGAAAAGTCATTTAATTAAAATCTGATGGAGAGTAAAAAATCTGTGTTGAAATTTTAAATTCTAGGATTCTACATTACTTTTCTTCTCATTAGCTCCCTCTACTGTTTGTGGGGAAAAAACAGTTGATAAATTTATGAAGGAGTATCAGTTTCTGTGAATTTTGATTTTAAGCTGCTTATTAAATATTATGGAAAAGAAATCTGTATGTCTGAAGGGAAAAAACCAATAATAAAAATGAATCTGTCAAACACACAGAAAAATCACAACACACTGAGCTATTAATATTATCTATTAATATTATCTAAAAGATGAAGCTTTTCTTGCAGAAAAAAATTTCCATAAGCCTTTCAAAAACAGCACCTAATGATTTTAAGTATCTTCTTTTGAGACAGAGGGAGCACGAACAGGGGAGGGGCAGAGAGAGAATCCCACGCAGCTCTGCACTGTTAGCACAGAGCCCGATGCAGGGCTTGAACTCACGTGAGAGAACCATGAAATCGTGACCTGAGCCAAAAACAAAAGTTGGCTGCTTAACTGATGAAACCACCCAGGCACCCCAATTTTAAACCTCTTCTGTGTAATAATATTTGACATAACAAAATATTTCAGACCCATGTTTTAAAAACCATGAAATTTTGAGTTATAGTCCAAATATCACATGGTGATTTATCTTCAAAAATTATTAATGACCTATCGAGCTGACAACTGTTGTCAGTCCTTTTTCAGTATTGATGAGAACAAACAAGATTTTACTTCATCATTATGTCATTTGTATTCCCAACACTGAACACAGTAATTTGAACTGTCCCTTCAAATGACACTCCAGAGCATTTTATGTTCTGGGGCAATGTACTATATGAACATTTAGTGGGGAGGAGGTAGGTCTCATTTCCCAAGGGGCAAGAACAGAGCCTCTCAAAGGCTGAAGCTGAATTCCTTAAAGCTCTTGGGCTCTCCTGAGACCCTGCAAAATGTTTGTGTCTCCACAGAGGTACTTCTAGACCAGTCTTAAGACCACTGTGTGGCTGTGGAGGTACAATCAAGGGATAGTGATGGGTGGGGGGCAGCTAGAGTGCTCGTATGAGCTTAAAAAAATCTCTAAGCTTCTCATGAAACCGATAGGACGTTAAACCAAAACTGAAAGCAGATCCCACAATGAAAATGTCTTGTGTATCAGACTGCTTACTTGAGAAAATTAATAATTTTAAAAACATACCCTAGAATTTTTAGTTCTGATGTTTGCAGTTCAGACATCTTGATAAAACTGTTAGATACTCACTTTGAAAAGCACCAAGCACTTCACATCTCTGAACCAAACCAAAATTCCTACTCCTGAGGAACTTAATTCTTGTGGGGACACATTCCGAAACACGAATACAAAACAAAATGACACAGTGTATCAGAAGGTGCTGAGAACCACAGAAATAAAATGCAAAATGCAGGACAAAACAAGGCAGTCAGGACAGGCCTTGCCGTGCAGGCAAGATGTGCGTGAAGACTTAAAGGTTTAAAGAGCCTGCCAAGCACATATTGGAGGGAAGAACGTCCCAGACAGAGGAAAGACCTAGTGAAAAGGCCCTACAAAGACAAGCAGGCCAGGCAAGTATGAAGAGCAGCAAGGAAGCCACTGTGACTGGCATGAGTGAGTGAGGGGACGACCAGGAGTTGTAGCACCGAGAGAAGAAACAAAAGGCCACGTCAGCCAAACTGTGAGGGGCCGTGGAAGCCACTTAAGGAACGTGGGCTTACGATGAGTGAAATATAAAGTGTTGAAAAAGAGAGTGATATGCTCTGATGTATGATATGAAAGGATTATCTGGCCACTCTGCTGAGAATGACCTAGAGGGCTACAAGGTCATTACCCTGTCAGGGTAACCATAACAGCTGGATGGCCTACTCAGAGAGGATGGCAAGATTCCAGCAAGGCACTGCAGTGGCGGTAGAGACGCGAGAAGTCAAATGCTGGCTGGACACACCATGAAGGCAAGACGAACAAGATTTCTTCATAAACTGAACATGGGGAAAGAGAGAAGGGTGACTCCAACATTTCTCACTGGGGAAGATGGAAGGATAGCGCTGCCATCAATCAACAGAGATGGAGAAGGCTAGGGGCAGACTGGGAGGAAAGAAAAGCAGGTGGATGTTTGAGGCACTCAAGATGTTGAGAAGGCAACTTTTACATAAATCTAGTTTACATGAGAGGTCTGTGCTAGAGACAGAAATCTGAAACTGTCAGCACACAGATGGCATTTAAAGCCATAGGACTCCATGAGCTCACCAAAGGAGGGAATGTAGATAAAGACAAAATCATCAGAGGGAACCAACAAAGGAAGCACAGGGGAATGAACAAATAGTGAGGCAGGGGAAAAACATGTGGAACCCCAGAAGTGAAAAAAACATTAAAGCCTAAGTGTCTCAAAAGCTACAGACGGGTAAAACCAGATGGAGACCACTGGTGACCTGTACAGCATTCTCTGTGGGGTCAGGCTGATAGCCTGGCTGGGCTGAGTTTCAGAGACTATGAAGGCAAAAATTAGAGATACAGGATTAGCAACTCTTTGGAGAAGTTTTGCTGCAAAAAGAAGCACAAAATAATAAAAAATTAAGGTGATAGATGATGAGTTAAATGAGGTAAAAAATTTTGTTAAAATTTCTTTGGTTTATTTAAGGTGAGAAAAATATTTGCATGCTAATGACCTGTTCAGTATTCATTTGCTCTTGCACGTCTATATGCTGGTGGTAAAAAATGTATGAGAGAAAGGAAAGGATTCTTGGAATTTTAATGTTTGAGCGAGAGACAGACAGAGCATGAGTAGGGGAGGGGCAGAGAGAGAGAGGGAGACAGATTCCGAAGCAGGTTCCAGGCTCCGAGCTGTCAGCACAGAGCCCGACGTGGAGCTCGAACCCACAAATCATGAGATCATGACCTGAGCCGAAGCCGGACGCTCAACCGGCTGAGCCACCCAGGCGCCCCCGGATTCTTGGAACTTGAATCCTCGCTAGCTTAAGAAAACCAGCTCTAGTTCACTGGGAACTGGACAGGTTTTACACAGACATAGGACAAGGTTTTGAACTGTAACAGGCCAGAAGACAAACTATAAAATTTAAATGGTGGTGTGAGTATGCAGTGGTGTGAAATTTCTCTTTAAAACAAGTCAATTCTATCATCTGCCCCTGCTACAAACTTGATCACAAGATCCTCTTCCTTCATTATGGAAAAAATAAGACCGCGTCTTCCTTTTGATATTAGTGCTAATAAGATTTTAAAAGTTTCTATACACTGAGGAGACCCTGAAAAACTCTGGTTATACACAGGTATTGTACCTATAAGGTAGGTGCCAGGCAGTCAGATCTTTAAGACAAAGGAATTAAAAGGATGGAGAAGAGGAAGAATCAAGGCAAGGAAGCTAAGAAAAGCTTTCCAGATGACTGCTAAGTCCCTTCACCAAGTACAAGGCAAAAGGGACATCTGTAGGGTCAATCGAGATAGCACCTGCCTACTGGCACCCCATTAATAGTCGGGAAACTTTCAAATATATTAGACTTCCCCAAACCATGAAGAAATACATAAGTATAAAGTATTATTTACAGTGAAGTAATAAAAAGCTTAAAGAATTCAAGAGATACTATAATTTCAGTATAAAATGATAAATTACATGCTAACACTGGGTTAAGATCTCTCAGCACTAACTATTCTTTGTGTTCTCCACGTGTTTCCTCCCGTCCCATCATCGAAACCTACCCTTTCTTTAAAGTAAAACTACACAACGGTTGTCTAATTAAAAACCAAGATGATCAATATTTCAGAATGTAAAAAGCCATTAGCTCCATAAAGACCAAAGGATTACTATCAGAATTCTGAAAAAATTAGCTTCCAGTTTCTATATACTGAAAAAGTTTTCTATTACTCACTTTTAACCCAGCTGCATACCCGACCGGCTGTGGGGCAATATTGGACTGTCCAGCTTCCCCTATCACCACAGCTAAGCCAAAGACCTCCTGGAAGGCATCTCGGACGGCGGCAACTTTCACTTCTTTATTCGAGGTCACTACGATATCCAGTTCACCTCCAGATTCTACCAAGAAAAAAATTTCAACCCCAGATTAATGAAATTGTCCTAATCATTGTCATATGGTAACATTACATAATTATTACTAAGCTCACAAAATAATGCAAGACACAGATTATAAACTTCTTTATAGGCTGAGGAAGCAAACTAAGACTGATAAGACCTTGCCAACAGTAACATAACAATTTTGCAATGATGTCAGGATGCAAACCTAGGTCTCTCACACTCCGAAATCCTCTTTCACTACACCATCTGCTCTATCAGACACACTTTCACCCTCTAATCTAACAGCATCTTATTCCAAGTGCTTGGACGAAAACTACCAGCTTTTCCTGACTTTTAAAAATGAGCATTTAATGCATTACCTGAGACAGTCTAATCTGCAGGCGGGAGATACTGCATACCTTCTCAATGTTCTGAACATCTCATCTGCCACAAATAGAGCACAACAGTTGTTTTCCTATGAAATGCTGTTCCAGGGTATATTAGATCCCCTTAAAACAGCCATTTTGTGATCAAACAAGCTTGAGAGATGCTCTACACATTTCTCTCCTAGAAATCCACAGGGAGGGGCGCCTGGGTGGCTCCGTCGGTTGAGCGACCGACTTCGGCTCAGGTCATGATCTCACGGTTTGTGAGTTCAAGCCCCGCGTCGGCCTCTGTGCTGCCAGTTCAGTGCCTGAAGCCTGCTTCTGATGCTGTGTCTCCCTCTCTCTTTGACCCTCCCCCACTCATGCTCTGTGTCTCTCTGCCTCAGAAATAAACATTAAAAAGAAAATTTTTTTTAAAAGAAATCCACAGGGAACATTAAGAGTCTCAGAAAACCAACAGTTAAAATTCATGGCTTTAACCCAGTACTTTCCATACTTTCCATCTGTTCATGGACTACTTATTTAGCATCTAATGACAGCTCCTACAAAGTCTTCCACAGATGTCAATTTGGGAAATAATGTTTTACCAGCTATGAAAAAAGTTTAATTTTCTATTATGTTGCTCTATTGATTTCACAAGATTTCATTTTCTGGTAAGTTTACACTTTGTATAAAACACATTGCCATTTTTAAGGCTGCAAATCACAATGGTTTTCCTGCTTTAACAAAGACACACACCTGTTATGCATAAACTTGTGATACCATGAGGATGCTGGAGTTCCAAGTCCTTCAACTAACTGAGCGATCACAGAAATTAAATACGTGGCTTGTGGAACCCAAGTTACACATTTAGGGTATGTTACAGAAAATGAAAATGAAGGCTGTTATTGACAATAAGGAATGTGTCAGAGTTGTAAAAAAGTTCTGCACTCAACAAGGGCTGCCATGAAACGTACTTTTTATCTAGAAAATAGTTTACATGGTGAGTCAACCTTTTTATCCTACGTCTCCATCATTAGAAGAAGAAAACAGCATATGCCATAAATAAATGGGTTATCTAGCTATAAATTGTACATCTATTATTTCCTAATATGCAAGCATATAAGGAAATGGAAGTACCAACGCATATAAAACTTGAAATCTAAAAAGGCAAAGAGCAATATGAAATAAAAATTCTGAAACATTTTTAATATATCACTTCTAAAAAGGGTGTACCATTTACACAGGGTAATTTGATAAATACACCTAATTTTTTTTTTTTTTTTTAATGTTTATTTATTTTTGAGACAGAGAGAGACAGAGCATGAACAGGGGAGGGGCAGAGAGGGAGGGAGACACAGAATTGGAAACAGGCTCCAGGCTCTGAGCTGTCAGCACAGAGCCCGACGCGGGGCGAGGGGCAGAGAGAGAGGGAGACACAGAATTGGAAACAGGCTCCAGGCTCTGAGCTGTCAGCACAGAGCCTGACGCGGGGCTCGAACTCACGGACCATGAGATCATGACCTGAGCTGAAGTCAGACGCTTAACCGACCAAGCCACCCAGGCGCCCCACTTTTTTAAAACCTTAATCTAACATTTTGTGACATACTGAGTTCAAAGACCTATTTCTAAGCACTGCATACTTTGCCACCTGGCGTTAATGGCTATCACGAACCAAATACAAAGATCAAGAAAGCGGTTTGTATTGTAAAATATTTTGCCCCAGAGACAATGTTATGGTATGCCCTAATAAACATCTTGTGAAACAGCTGAAAATATTTTCAAAACATCTGGGCTTTTTATCATGAATCTTTCTTCCTATTTGATAGGATGATCCACAGATCCCATCTGTACTAGAGTTTCTTAAGTTACTAAAACCTAAAAGCATTGAGTCTCATAGGAGAGAACAAATACACTTTTTTTTCTAACTTTTTCTCCATGTGGCACCTATCTCTTGACTCTAGCTGAGTACTTTTCGATTAAACTTCAGCTCAAAAGGCTTCTCAGCCTTTTTTTGATGAGCAGTGCCACCTTTAATGACGACGAGGAAAGTAATTTTAAGAATTCAGGAAGCTAAATTGTGTTAAAATCCATTTCTAATATTCTTGTGCCTTCTTGATACAAATGAAACTGTAATGATTTCTAGAATATTTCCGTAAAAATTTTTTTTGAATTTTGTTAGAATGGTCTTGCTTTCACTGTCACTAAAGAGTTGGCTTTTTCACATCAGTTTTACTGCTTTTTATAGTTAACTGATTAAGACTATATATTACGTTACGATATTTGCTGGGAGACAATTTATTTGATATTTTCCCCTGCAACCCGACCCCTTTCGTTTTCTGCCTTTTTCATGATGCCACGCAGACCACTGGCCTGAAGAAAAGCCCAGGATGTGAGTGCTGACTTGATTAGCTTTGTCACCTCAGGGCAGTCAATGAGCTTGTTTTTTCACGGAAAAACATTTGCCACCTCAGGGGGCTTGTTGTTACGGTAAAATAACTGCTTTCACAGTCTAACACAGTACCTGTTAAAATAGCAAGAGCTTCAAAGATACTAATTGCTTTCCTTCCCTCATTCAAAACATGAGCTTGCGAAGAATATATATGATGCATTAATTATGTCAAACTTGATTATTATGAATATGTGAAATCAGTATCTATGACAGGGTCCAATTTCTAAATCCTCTGGCAGTTACAAACACAAAGAACAATTCAGCTGATTTAATACTTGATTCAATTTTCTATTTCCAGAGAAGCAAAGTGGCTAAGTGTAAAAACAAATTGAACATGGGTTCAATCTAGCTCCACCAAATTGTATATGACCTACGATAATAATCTCTCCTAACCGAGATTCTTCATCTCCAACTTGAAGAAAATACTTACCCTGCAGAGGTCTTATGACAAGTACTGCCTGGCAGAGCAACCACTTAATAAAGGATACTTATTACAATTAGGTCCTGTCCTTTGACATTTACTAGCCAACCACCAAATATCAAGACTCCTGAAAGCTACTAACTTTTTCTTGCTACTCAAAATCTCTGTTCAAGTACCTGGGGCATGGCTCTGGCTTTTAAGTTGTTATCTTTAATAGAATTACTAATAATTGGTCACTGATCCTGCTAACGATTATGCTTGTTCACATTATTAGAACATGTACCTTCAAAATTAAACAGCATAGAACATGTATGTCTATGTCACCTGTCTGGAGAATTCTTGGTAATGGGGATTCAAAGGTGGTTAAAATAACTTCCCCAACAGACCTGGTAATCAGACATTATTAGTAAATAGATCAACTCCCTCTAAAAATATTCCCAGGGTAAGCACAATCACTTAATTAAAATAGATGAAGTGGAGAATTATCAAAACCAAATATAAACAAAGCATCATTTCAAACGTCAACAGTGAATAAAATACAATTCACACAAAACAATACCAACCACATTTACAATTAAAATACACTAACTGCAATTAAACTATACTATACCAATTCATATGGGTTTTACTCCTCCCAAAGCTGATTCTGTGGAGTTTTCAAAATGTATCTGTGACTAAGAAAAAGTTAAGATTGCCAACGCTAAGACTTATAATCAAGAACATAAGATCTCCAATGATTACAAGACTATGGGTCACAGTGAGTGGCTGACAAAGGCATATACTTTAAAACCATACAGCAGACGCAGCTCTATCTTAAGTACATACTGATATACGGAGCCATGCCAGGGTCCAACGTTGTAATCATACTTTCTACCGAATGTTTTGTTTTGTCAAGCACAGATTTCACCATGGGATTTCCGGCCACACCCTGCACAAGACAAATTAATATATAAATGCCCATTCTAAGTACAGAACACCTGACGGTGGAAGAAAACTTTTTTGAAGTTTCTGAAACATGGTAGACCTGTGATTTTGTAAAATGTAAGAAAAACATGGTTATAGCAATGTCAAATTGCCGTTAAGATTTCAAAATGCTTACCCTCACTTTCTCTTCTTATCGCAGACCCACAGCAGTCTACAGACCACACTGGCCTGTATATCCACATGTGTATGTATTCATTCATTTTGTGGATGTATATATTCATACGTATTCATTTTAGACACACACACACACACACACACACACACACGATCATTTCTCTGTATGTACATATTCTTATTGCATTTCATTTCCACTTATTTATATGAAAGACTATGCAAAACTTATCCATTAAGGTCCCAAATTTTACTGTAATGAGATGTCTCCATAAACTCATACTTGATTCCCTAACCAAAAAATAAAAATAGTAATGTTTCTCACCCTTATTCCCCACAAGTTACCTATTAATATGTATTACTCTGCTATGTTCTACTAACGTTTCTTTTTTCCTGCTTCTTGTTTGTTGCGTTCATCCCCAAATTCTCTCTTTTAACCCAGACCCATTCCTCTGAATTCTTACAACCACACTATTAAGCAGAAGGAACTAGGTCTGAGTATTCCCTTCTTATGCTATACCTCTCCCGTGGTAAGAGACTTCTAGGGAGAAGTGCCTTCTGAGATGGCATCTGACTAGCAGGCTTTTCCAATCTACCACTGAACTAACTGGAATCAGAAAAAAGTTGAGTTCATAACACATGCTATTAACAAAGGAAACTAGTAGTAATCCCTATATAAGGAAAAACCTTTAAAAAGTACAGAAGGATTTAAAAAAAAAAAAAAAGGAAGCTTAGAAAAATACCATCCCTGTGTAACATAAAGCTCAAATGTAGTAAATAAGTTAGCTACTTACCAATTTAAAAATATGTTTAATATATAATTAAATTGTAGCCAAACTCTCCACAGAATACTGGGAGAAACTCTGTCAGAGTGATTCCAAAATTCATTAAGAGAAATAAATGCAGAAGACTAGTAAAAAAAAATTCTTAAGAGAAACGTGCAAACTTATAAAATTAAATACTGATATATCACTGCAAAAGCAGGCACTTGGAAATGACCTTTCTATCTTACTCATCAATGAATATTCCTAATCTCCAAGAGCACAGAATCAACTTTCAATAAATAATAGTATAATAATAAACAGAGTCAATAATAATCGAAATAGCGAGGTACTATTGCAGGGGCAGGCCAAACAGTGGAAGAGAAACAAGTCCAAAAAATGACATTAACACACAGTTGCGTAATTAAAATAAAGATGACATATCAAAACACTGGGATACGATGTTGCCAGAGTCGAGTAAGTGGTCAGAAAAAAATTAAGTTTGACTTCTACTTCATGTAATAAAGTATCAGCAACAATAAACTGGTGGGTATAAAAAAAATGAAACCATAAAAGAATTAGAAGAAATCACAGAAAAACATTCATGATATAATGTGGTGGTAAAAGGTCATTTTTAACATTAAAAAAATAAAAAAAACATAACACTGATATGAAGAACTTCTGCAAATTTAGATTTTGTGTCAAAAAAGGGTAATATAATTTAAATGTATATAAAAATAGAGAAAACTGCAACATATGATGGCATATAATAAAACATTCTTACTACATTAGGAGCTCTTATGAATTTTTGTTCAGAGACGAAAAATCACACCAATTCAAAAATGGGCAAAGAAAAGGACTAGAGACTTAAGAAAAAAAAAACGATGGCAAAAAAAAAATCACATGAAAAAAATGTTCAAATCTGGTAACGAAGAAATGCAAATTAAAACAAGGTATGTTTTTTGTTTATCAAATCAGAAAAAGTTGTATTTCAAATTCATAATCAGTGCTGACAAACGAAAAATGCTGGGACAGTCAGACATTCACTCTGTTCACTCTGACATTCATCAGAAATTAACCTCAACAAAACAGAGATGAGCACTAAGATCTGCCTACAAGCACGCTCATCACAGCTGTATTATAAGAATTACAATTGAGAATACTAAAGTCCATTAGCAAAATATGGGAAATAGGGGCGCCTGGGTGGCTCGGTCGGTTAAGCGTCCGACTTTGGCTCAGGTCATGATCTCGCGGTCCGTGAATTCGAGCCCCGTGTCGGGCTCTGTGCTGACAGCTCAGAGCCCGGAGCCCGTTTCAGATTCTGTGTCTCCCTCTCTCTCTGACCCTCCCCTGTTCATGCTCTGTCTCTGTCTCAAAAATAAATAAATGTTAAAAAAAAAATTTTTTTTAATAAAAATATGGGAAATAAATGCCACGGCATGAAGGGCAAAGCAGCCATAAAGAAAATTTCTGAAGAATATTTATGGCTTGGAAGATGTTCCTGATATGTGCTACATAAGGACAAACGAGACACAAAATAGTGTCCACGTGTCACTACCCCATTTTGACTTTAATTTTAGAAAAGATCTACGCAGATAAGCACATAAAAAGGATTGAGAGAAACTATAAACAATTGGTCACAAGACTAAAAAGAATTTTTACTTTTCCTTATATCATTTTGTTCTTTAAAAATTATTTTAACGGCCATCTAATAATTTTAGAATGAAAAAGCTCAGCCTAGTTTTTCAACTAAATGCCCCTTTACCTTAATAAAACCCCAGAGTCCGCCAGCAGATGCTTCATCCTGACCTCTACCAACTCTGGGATCTTCTTGTTCCTCTGGAAAAGTAATGGCTGATGTGGTTCCAGGTCCCTGTGCCAGAGATGACAAACTGGCTTGCTGAGTAATGGGAGTCGGCAAAATACCTAGTAAATGGCAAAAATTTCTAATATGTGTAATTTATTTCATAAACTATTTCCTGTAAAAAGATGTATGAGATGAGTAGCTCAAAACAGCTTCAATAACGTGAATATATACTCAGGCATTTCTTTTTTTTTTTTTTTTAATTTTTATTTATTTTTGAGAGAGACAGAATGAACCAGGGAGGGGCAGAGACAGAAGGGGGGCAGGGGACAGAGGATGGGAAGCAGGTTCTGCAGTCAGCATGGAGACTCAGGTGGGGCTTGAACTCACAAACCACGAGATCATAACCTGAGCCAAAGTCCGACACTTAACGAATTGAGCCACCAAGGCACCCCTATACTCAGGCATTTCAGGACTGAGTTATATACTCCAAGAATCACCTAAATCTTTATAAAATACAAATGGAACAAGATTCCAAAGAACAAATTTCTTTCCCTTTCTGTAGACATTTTTATGAAGTGTCCCGAAAATGGACCAAATGTATATCAAAAAGTACTTCCTATTGGCCCTATTTAGCACTTGGATGTGGGCAGCTATAATTCCAGTCCCTTTAATGCATAAAATTAATTGATGTGAGCACCCAAGCCTATCATATAAAAGAGTAGGACAATGAGTACATATTCCATGTGCTCTACTTGAACTCAAAACAGAAAATTCACACATTCATGGACATAAGTATCATACTGTACTAAAAATTCTGTTTGTAAAGGTAGATAAGCAGAAACCTTGGTAATAAAAATCACAAAAAAGAAGCTTCTTTTTGTAAAAGGAGAAGCAACAGGCAGAAGATGACAAGGCTGAAGTTTGGATACTGGCTTTCAAAAACCATTCGGGGAAGACAAAAAAGTAGGTATAACCAACTTAGAAAAGGAAAATGGCCCAACACCACAAACTTCAGGTATACATGAGCTTTTATTTGGTTCTCAATTTTTACCTGGCTAAATAAAACTATTTCCTGAACCATTCTGCCCATATAACCTTTCAAGTAAAGCTTTAAGAAACTCTCGAATTTCACCCTGGTATTTCTCTGTAAGAGAAACTGCACTTCATATACTAAACATGTACATTTTACAACATATTAACTTTAGCATTTACTAAGTTAACAACAGCTTTATTTCGATAGTTTAAATGTCATTGGGGCACCTGGGTGGCTCAGTTAGTTGGGCATCCGACTTCAGCTCAGGTCATGATCTCACGGTTCGTGGGTTAGAGCCCCGCGTCCAGCTCTGTGCTGGTGGCTAGGAGCCTGGAGCCTGCTTCAGATTCTGTGTCTCCCTCTCACTCTGTCCCTCCCTGCTCATGCTCTGTGTCTCTCTCAAAGATAAATAAACATTAAAAAAAATTTTTTAAAGAAAAAAAAAGTCAAAACATGAGAACATTCCAGAGCTTAAAGAAAGGAGCTAAAAATAATGCAGCAAGAAACAACAAAGTTAAAAAAAAAAAGTAATACAGAGACAGTGCTGAGGAGAAAGTGAAATGGTACAACTGCTTTGGAAAAGTCTAGCATCTTCTCAAAGCCAGCAATCCCGTGCCTGGGTATATACCCAAGAGACATGAAAACATGTCCTCATGAAAACCTGTACACCAATGTTCATAAAAGCAGTATGCGTAACACCAAAAAGTAGAAACAAAACAAAGTTCATCAACTGATGAAATAAAATGTGGAAGGAATATCCATACGACAAACAACAGAGTACAGAAACATGCTACATATGCTAAGTGAAAGAATCCTGTCACAAAAGCCACACACTGCATGATTCTATTTATATGAAATGTCCAAAATAGGCAAATTCGTAGAGACAGAAGGCAGATGAATGCTTCCTTCGGGCTGTGAACGTTGGGAGCAAGTCAGGAGTGACTGCTAATAGCAATGGGGCTTCTTTTCAGGGGGGGAGGGGGCGGTGTGATTAAAAGGTTCTAAAACTGATGATGGCGATGGTTGCAGGACTCAGTAAAAACTCTGACAACCACTGAATTGTATATTTTAAAGGGGTGAATTATATGGTATGTAAGTTATTTCTCAATAGAACAGTTATTAAAACACAACAACCACACACTTAAACATTACCTACAGCCATTTAATTCAAAGTATCAGTAAGAGAGGATTACCTGTGACGGGAGGTGCAGAGAACGACGGCATCAGGGGTGTCTGGGGAGCTCTTCCCGCATGTCCCCTTGTAATGTCATAAGCCGCCCCAACAGAAAACCCCGATGTGGGAGGACCAGAAGAGGGTGCAGATAAGAGCGTGTTTGGGGCAGAAGATGGAGGAGGGAAGTGGGACAGAGGAGGGCTAGTGAAGGCGGCAGCAGGTGCTGGCGAACCCGGAGGTGGCACGGAGGCAGCAAGCGCTGGGACAGAAGGGACGGGTGAAGGCGGCACCAAGGGTGCAGAGGGCCTCACGGGAGGGACGGGCGGCTGGGGGGTGGCATACACGTGCGGCGGCAAGGGTTGTATGGAGGACACATTTGGAGAAGAAAAAGAACCGGTTGCAGCTAAAAAAACAGGTGGGGAGGGGAAAAAAAACAGAAGACTGAAAATGCTTTCGCTTGATTTTCAAAGTATCTTATCACATTTTTCTTGCAAAATCTAACACATTAACAAGCCATAACTGAGTATTTAAAATGTACAATTTGAATTACACAACAAATATGACTGAGTGCAAATGACTTTCAGCTCCCTTACGTAAAAGAGGCAGCCGCATATAATTAAGTTACAGTCCCATTCATAAGCAGATCTTTGTGTTTTCATTCATTTTGGATGTATTTTTAATAAAATAGAGCTGTTTTTCACCACTGCTAACTTCAGCATAAAAACCTACATACTGGCTCAAAAATTTTGGCCAGAAAGTTAATCATCAAACCCACAGAACATGAGACAAAACCAATACGTGCTTCTTAGGATATTTTTATCATAAGAAGATGATTTAATATAGTCAGTATAAATACAAAGAACAAAACTTGACCCAAAGCAAAACATAACGTTTTCTACCTGCGGGCTTAAATAAGAAAGTCTCCTTCCTTTCATCCTGGCAAAGATCACAAGAGTTGTAAACATGTAGTCTTCTAATTGACTCTGAGAAAAGTTAAGTGTCTTCACCGCCCTCCAGACACACTAGACACTCGACAGCTTCATGTACCTGAAGGAAGGGGGGTTGAAGACACAGCAGCCGCAACTGGTCCTGCAGGATGTGGAGGAGGAGTCCCAGGCGGGGTGGTCTCTATTCCGCTCTCTTCCATCATTTTTCTTCAGTTATGGTTTACTGTAAAGATATAAAATTGTAGTAAATATTACACGGTAATCAAGTGTACTTCTAGAGAATAATTTTAGAAAATAATCATCAAGAGACAGAGATCTGTCTTTGCTATTTATAATGCCATTTATTTCTACATAAAGGATCTGTCAAAATTCCCAGGAAAACAGTCTGTGCTTATGTTTAACACTCACATAATATGGGACATTTTCATATACTATACTTTGTAATTAGGAAATAATTTGATGTTAACTACCCAAAAACTTCAAACAGTAAATTACTAATTTTCTATCACATGAATGTATGTAAGTCTTATATCTAGATTCCAGTCACTGTTACATTTAAATTAAAAATGAATTTTTTAAGCATTAAGTATTACTCAGTATTTTTTGAGGGGGAGGGGACAGAATCTTAAGCAGGCTCACACCTAGCCTGGAGCCTGACACAGGGCTCATTCCCACTACCCTGAGATCATGACCTGAGCTGAAATCGAGAGTTGGACACTTAACCGACTGAGCCACCCAGGTGCTCCTATTATTAAATATTCTTAACATTACTTCTCTCCCCATAATGTATTATGTGGGCTATTTCTGTTAACATGAAAATAAAACTGAAATGTGCTCCATTCCCAGTATCTCTAGTTCACATCTTAAGTCATCTTTAGTAACTGTGAAATGATATGTTTCACGTACTGGAAACATTAACTTCAGCAAAAATGTTATACAGTAACTAAAGAGCAGGTCTGGGGCACCTGGGTGGCTCAGGCAGTTAGGCTGTCCGGCTTCGGCTCAGGTCATGATCTCATGGCTTGTGAGTTTGAGCCCCGCGTCGGGTTCTGTGCTGACATCTCAGAGCCTGGAGCCTCTTCAGGTTCTGTGTCTTTCTCTCTCTCTCTGCCCCTCCCCTGCTCACACTCTGTCTCTCTCTGTCTCTCAAAAATAAATAAACATTTTTTTTTTTTTTAAAAAGCAGGTCCTAAGATAATAATGAAGTACAAAATATGGGAAAACTTCCTTAAAAATGACAAATTTCCAAGCTTGTCTCAAATATAAAATCAAAACTTCCAAATAAAACTTCAGAATTTGCTTTTGATGTTTCTATTCATTTAACAAATACTCAGTGAAAGTCAACTGTTTGCCAAGCACTGTACTGGTGCCTGTGGACATACAATGTATGCAGAAACAAACAGGATACATACAGTCCAGTAGGAGAGACAATAAAATAATACCACCCATGTGCAATGAACTGAATTATGTGCTCCATGGGTAAAAACACAGTCTTGAGAGGAATATGATTCTGAGTTGAAAGGGAGGAAAGACAATCACATATAAGCAGAGATCTGAAAGATATATAGAATTAAGCAAGGGAAAAGAACTAAGGAGAGCAGATTCCAGACAAAGTGAAAATACAGGAGGTAAACAAGCCCTGTAAGGGAGGGGGACAAGACAAGTTCAAGAAAATCCATGTGCACCGAACAGAAAAGAAGAATGAAGACTGGAGACACAGGCAACAGCCCACACCGGGGTGAACCTTATACACCAGGTCAAGGAGTTGGGGTTTTTAAGAACAGAAAATCATCGTACAGCATTCAAGCTGGAGATGAAATCTCTGTCTTCTGTTTTAACTTTTTAAAAGAAGTTTTAGAGGCACCTGGGTGGCTCCAGAGGTTAATCGGCAACTTCGGCTCAGGTCATGACCACAAGGCTTGTGGGTTCGAGCCCCACACTGGGCTCTGTGGTCACAGCTCAGAGCCTGGATCTGCTTTGAATTCTGTGTCTCCCTCTCTCTCTCTCAAAAATAAATAAGCCTTAAAAAATTTTTTTTAATTAGATTCAAAGAAAGATGCAAAATAGACCAGAGTTCTTAGACTACCCTACACTCAGCTTCTCCAGCAACAGCATCCTAACTGTGGTACAGTGATTAAACCCAGAAAATTAACATTGGTTCAATACTAGTAACTATAGATTTTATTTGCATTTTCACCTGTGTGTATGTTTGTGTGTGTAGTTCTATGAAGTTTCATCATCTGCAAAGACTCATGTAACCAACACCACAATCAGGTTACAGAACTGTTCTATTACCCTAAAGAAACTCCCTCAGAGTGTTCCTTTGTCGCATCCACCCACTAACCATAAGCCGTGGCAACCGACTGTTCTCTATCATTTTCTCATTTCATGAAATGTTACCTAAATAGAATCATACAGCATACATTTTGAGATCAGCCCTTTTTTTTTTTTTTACTCAGCATAATGCTCTGGAGATCTATCCAAGTTGTTGGCTCTATCACTAGGTAGGTTTTTTTAACTGCTGAACAGTATTCCATTTTATAGATGTGCCACAGTTTAGCTACTGGTCTGCTGAAGGATGTATTTAAAGCTAATTCCAGCTTTTGCCGATTCATATTTGTGTCCTAAGTATGAAAACATTCCTTTGACCACAGTATGCAGACAGGGACAGGGGACAGTCAGAGTAAATGCAGAGAGACTATTAAGAAGGATAGAAGTGGTTCATATAAAACTGGTAACACTCTAGACAAGTGGCTCTCACGTGCAGGAGGAAAAGAGGATAATCCTGCCTCTCACAGTCATTTGCCAACGTCTGAAGACCTTTGTGGTTGTCAGAACTAGAGGGACTACTATCATCTAGTAGGTCAAGGCTAGAGATACCACTAAAGATCCTACAATGCACAAGACAGCCCTCACAAGAAAGAATTATCCAGCCCCAAATTGCAAAAGTGCCAAAGGTGAGAAGCTCTGGCCTAGACACATGTGATGATACGGGAGATGGAAGAGAATGGGTCGACTGAAGAACTGGATATGGGGCAGTGGCAGGAAGAGGCATGACTTGCACAACTGCACAGATGTCTACACCATTCACGAAGACAGGGATACAGGAAGAGGTCAAGGTATTTGTATGACGTCTTCTTTCTTGGGAAGGGGGCATTGTGCAGTCTTTAATACTGGACACGTCGAGTTTCAGCTCCTTGAAACACCCAAATAGAGACATGTGACTTGCTCTGCGGTTTCAAAGTAAGTGGGGGTGGGGATGTCTTCAGTTTACTGATAGCCTCTAAAGTCATGTTCTGGAATGAGGTTACCTAAGAGAATACCATGAAAAGAGAAGATGACCCCGTCAATCCTTGAAAAATAGTCTGGCAGAAAGAAGATGAGCTTACTGAGAAGAGGGAGACGACCAAAAAGAAGAAAACCAGGAGACCATAGTGTCCAAAAGCTAAAGAAGAGTTTCAAGGTGGGAACAGGCAGCAATATCAAATGCTGCGGAAATGCCAAATACGATGACTGATGTCTGAAAAATTCAATGGCTTGCCCAAACTAAGATATGAACACAGTGACAGCGATTTCCATGCAGAGTGGGGCTAGAAGGCAATTTCAACCACAATGAGTAGAAGGTGAGGCAGAAATACACACTTTCAAAAAGTATGGTTGTGAACCTACAGGAAACATCTATGTCATTAAGAAGGAACGGGGATCAGGGAGGCAAAATCCTTTCATTCAGTACCTATACACCTAAGGACAATAAACTCGAACACAAATGGCCTTCTGGGGACTTTATGACTCCCTGCGAAAGCTACCTCTTTTCATCTCCCCATTTTCTGTTGGTCATTCAGTCTCCTCCTACAGGTGCTGCCAAATGCTTACACTGGCTGGTGGAAGTCAGGTTTAAAGATAATCTTGATCCATAAAACTAACGAATGTGTTGGCAAAATGACCTATGCAATGAAAACAATCTATAACCTGCAACAAAAGGTCAATTTTTTTCAGTCTTTAAAAGATACCCTATTTAAGAAACAGCTTAATGACAATACTGGATAAATGCTGTGTGCATAAACATGAACCCTTCTAAAGAAAAGCTATCGTGACAACAGTGAAATGTCAAAGTTGATAAAGGTTTTAGTGCAGAAGTCTCAGCGTAAGAAGTATTATTAATGTATTAACATTAAAGAAAGTGATGAAAATGGCTTAGAAAAATTGAGCCCTCAGGCTTTGGCCAGACCCTCCTCTTCCAATTTGCTTCCCATCAGAGTTTTCTGTTAAAAAGTGAATGCCTACTTATTAGAATACAATAAAAGAAATGGAATAATGCAGCTTTGATGATAAAAGCATTAAAAGCCATTACTGATGTTTTACTAGCGCAAAAGACGGTCTCCACTAACAGACAAAACAGTGCCAAAGCAGGATGTGAGTTTTGCCTTTGCATTCTCAGTTGTGAGGCCAAAATAAACTTCCATAAACGTTAAGTGAATGAAATAATGGCCGTACAGGAGAAAGGCTGGAATGCCAAAATGTGTCACTTTCGCGGGAATGTACACGGTGCCTCTCAAAGTACCTACTTTGAAATGCAGAAATGGATATATCACTCGGCCAATCTAGAAGAGGAGCTTTCCTGCAAACTTGCCTAAAGACTTGGCTCCAGGGAGAAACAAAGAGACAGCAGAAGGCAAACACCCTCTGGAAAGGGGCTCGGCCCGACTGGAGAAACCTAGGGAAAACAAGCTACTTCCCAAGGGCGGGCCCGGGGTGTGCACCCCAGAGCCGAGAGAAGGCCGAAGCTGCCGAAATCCTGTTCCTGGAGGCAGCGGCCTCCCCGCAGGCTCTGCCACGTCTCCAGGCTGGGCTGGGCCGGCCTAAGGTCAGCGGGCGCCTGCCGCCGGTCCCGCTCCCACATTCAGCGCTCTGGAAGGCGGAGCCAAACGGCCAGGGGCGCCAGTCCGGGTCGGCGCCCCGGAGCGCAGGGCCGGCACAAGACCCACAACCCGCACTCACAGGGCTGAGCGCGGCAGGGACTGCTGGCCTGGCGAAGCACGCTCGCACAGTTTACGCCCGGACTCCACGACAGCAGGGCTCCGACGCGACCCTAACCATCTCCGGGCGCCGGCCGGCCCGCCCACCCGGCAGGGACTGCGCCCGTAGGCGCCCGCATCCCATCCCGCCGCCCGCAAGCACCCGCGTCGCTACCAGGCTGACGCTCACCTGGGGGGGCCCGACAGAGCGTCTGCGTGGCAGTTGAAAAGCGCGGGACGTGGAGTTCGGGGTGCTAAGAGTAAAGCTCGGAGAAGACCACGAAGACGCCGGCAGGAGCTCAGCGCCGCGCGTCCCCGCCTCCAAGATGGCCACCGGAGGCGCACGCCCCTGCGGCTGCCACGTCGACCGCGCGTCGCCCCGCCCCGCGCGTCGCCCCGCCCCGTCCGCTGGGAGCGGGGTCTCTCCTCGCCCCGCCCCCCGCCCGCCCAGCCCGAGGACGCTAGTCAAACCAGTCTGAGTACCTCCGACCTAAGGTGCTGCTGCCGGCGGGGTCTCGGCGCATTCCCCCCAGAAACGTTCTTCCGTAGCACGGTCATGCTTTCCACTCCACATCCCCGCACCCGAGAACTGCAACCCCGTAACCAGGTGTAGCTCCCTTTATCCTGTGCCGTGGCTGCCCACGGGATGGAGATGAGCCAGCCAAGGTCGTCTAGTCCAGCCCCCACCTGCAAGCAGGACCCCGCTTCACAAATGGGGGACTTGCATATTTACAAAGATTTCCAGATAACAGCAGTGGCTTGCATCCTGAGAAAGAGACAGCGGGCGGGTAAAAGGTAGCAGCTACTGTTACATTTTCCTCAACCACAGTACGTGTACATTATTTTTTCTTTTTAATTGAAAAACCAAACACAAAGATTATCAACCTTCTTAACCTTATGTGCCTCACTTAAAACAATACTTGAAACAGTTTTGACTCCATAATGTACATTAAATAAATAAGCGAATGGCGTGCAATGGAGGAAAATAAGGGATTTGAAATCACAAGTCTGGGTTTGAGGCTGAGACTATCCTAATGCCAGTGGTGCAGCTATGTCCTTGTACAGGTCGCTCAGCCTCTTCCCGTCTCCCTATTTCCATCTGTAAGCTGAGAATAGTATCATAGCTGAGAATAGTATCATCTGTCATCTCTAAGTCAGGCAGGTAACAGTCCAAATGAGATGTATGAAACCACTTCTTAAACTGTGTCGTGTTGAACACATGAATATTTGTTTTTGCTGTTTCCAGATTCCTTTAGGAACCTAGAGATTTCACATTAATAGATCTCTTGGACTTGACAGTCATGAGCACTCTAAAATGCCTCACTAAAAAGTTAATGGTATTTAACTATGCCCAAACTTTAGATCATGCCTTGCCACTACAATGGGTTGTTCCTTTTGGTGGTGACTCTTGTCCTACCCACAGAGAATGGGTGTAGGTAGGTATCCAGGTTACTTTTCCAAAAGTGCTGTTTGGGGTGGGGCTGAAAGTAGTTACCATCTCCAACCTGTTTGGCAGAAACCCTTAACAGCTATAAGGTTTGTTGGCTTCTTCATTCATTCAACAAATATTCATTACTGGCTGCAAGGTACTGCACATGAATGCTAGAAATATAGAATGAACAAGACAGACAACGTCCTGACACTTCATTTTCACAGCAGACAGAGGCTATGAACAGGAAAATACACTGTTTGTGATGAGCACTTTGAAGAAAATCAATAAAGCAGTAAGTTACAGACAGTAATTGGTCACTTTGGATAGGGTGAATGAGCAAGGCTTCTCTGAGGAGGTTTGAACAGAGACCTGTAAGGAAGCAGGCCTGTGGTTGTCTGGATGGAAGGAAGGGCACACAAAGGCTCCAAGAGAGGGTGCTTAGCACCTTTCCAGAACAACAAGGAAACTGGGACTGGGGGATAAGAAATGAGGTCAGAGAGATAGGAGGGCTAGATCATATCTAGGCTTGCAGGCCCTGTAAAGACTTTTGGGTTCTATTATGAGAGAAATGAGGAGTGGAAGGTTTTGAGCACAGGACTCAGAAGATTTGACTTCAGGGTGAAATCACTCTCTGATTGCTGTCATTGTAGGGACACAAGGACTAACACGGGGTTGCCAATAATAGCACATGAGTTGACCTGTATCTCTAATTGGGCAGGAAGAGGTGATACTTGGTCTAGGTATATTTTGAAGGTTGACTACCGATGGATTGAATGTGAGCTGTTACCAGTTTCCTAGGACTGCCCAACAAATCACCACAACTGGTTAGATAAACAACAAACGTTTTTTCTCTTCCAGTTCTAGAGGACAGAAGTCTAAACTCAAGGGTCAGCAGGGACTCTCCAAAGTCTCCTGGCGAGAATCCTTCCATGTGTGTCTAGCTTCTGCTGGATCCAGATGCTCCTTGACTTGTACCAGTGCAACGTCCATCTCTACTTACCTTTTTATGTCCTTCTCTCTAGTGTCTCTGTGTCTCAAACCTCCCTCTGCCTTTCCTTAAGCATACCTACCATTGCACTGAGGGCCCATCCTAAATCCAGAGTGATCTCATCTCTATATCCTTAGGGGTCTACACCCAATTCCCAAATAAGCTCCCATTCACAAGTTCCCAGTAGACATATCTTTTGGGGAGGCCACTATTCAGCTCACTACATGGGCCATGACAGACAGGAATCAACCGAGTAAGATTATGACCTTGAATTGCATTTAAAACATTTTATGTTTTACTTTCTGCTTTCCAATGAAACTTCAAAAGAATGTGTGGCAGGTAAGATTACTGTTCCAATATTAGAAGACTTTGAAAATTGTGTGTAGAACTGGAATTGAAACCCAGAATTCTTTACCCCGACTGCAGGCCTGCTTTTGGGTGGTAATAAAATGTGTTCCTAGATAGAGGGCAATGAGGGGCATTGACAGAAAATTGCTGCCTAATGACAAAGCAAAGATCTGCTTAGTTTGTTTAGTTATTACTAACAGATCTCACCAAGTTTTTTCCTTCTAGGAAGTCTCTCATAAATAAAGTCCAGAGGCGCCTGGGTGGCTCAGTAGGTTAAGCGTCGGACTTCAGCTCAGGTCATGATCTCACTGTTGGTGGGTTCCAGTCCCATGTCAAGCTCTGCACTGACAGCTCAGAGCCTGGAGCCTGCTTCGGATTCTGTGTCTCCCTCTCTCTCTGCCATTCCCCAACTCACACTCTGTCTCTGTCTCTTGAAAATAAATAAATGTTAAAAAAAATTTTTTTTTAATAAGAGAGTTCATTTTTCAGCCATAATGAGAGATACCGTGTTAGAGTGGAAATTCGATTTTATCACCCCCAGGCAAACGGAACTATTTCCCACACGAGTTGAAGTTTTTTAGCTCACTTCAGAGTCTACGCTTAAATATTCTTAAAACAGCATATAAAATGTATAATATTCATATGGATGTTAAAGCATGTAGTTTGGTTTTATTTTTTTATCATTTATTATTTTTGAGAGACAGAAAGAGTGCAAGCAGGGAGGGGCAGACAGAGAGAGAGAGAGAGAAAGTCAATGCAAGCTCCAGGCTCTGAGCTGTCAGCACAGAGCCTGACATGGGGCTCAAACCCACGAACTGTGAGATCATGACCTGAGCCAAAGTCTGATGCTTACCTGACTGAGCCACCCAGGTGGTGCCTCTAAAGCCTGTATTTTGAGGTAGGAAGGAGAAGAGGCTGGAACTCTGGGCATCTGCAGCATGACCAGGAATAAAGGCAGAACTGAACCTGGTCAGAGATACCATGGGCTGGGCTGAGAAAATGCTCCACGAGGTCCACATACACAAAAGACACATTAGCAGATACATCAAGGCTACCAGCCAGCACATAGGGACCAGGGGCCCACAGCCAGGCAAACAGGATCTAGAAGTTTCCTAGGAAGGAGAAGTGTTGATCCAAACATTGCATGGGAAATGCTTGTACTGAACGATTATGCATGGTTGCTCTGGAATTCAAGTTTAGGAGTTAAGCAAGGTATGACTTAGAGTCCGCAAGGCAATGTGGTATAGATTGAGACAGAGTTCTTGGTATAGACAACCTGGATTTGAATCCTTGCTCCAGCACCTGCTATGTCAACAACTAGCCCTGGGCATGTCACTTAAGCCCTGCCTTGATTTCTTCACCCGTGAAATGAGAATATATTAATACCTACCTCATAGTTTTTTGCTTGAAGAAAAAACATGTCAAGTGTTGGTGTGAACAGCACCTGGCATAATATTGTCTAGGTAAGTGTTACCTCTTACTCTTAAACTTTGAAGTTGTCTAAATAGTCCTCTGATGATGACTTTTAAATCAAAAAGAAGTTTACTTAGATGAGCCTGAGTTGTAATTTCCAAATTTTATTTGCTTGTTTGCCATCAATGAAAAATTTCCTTTAGTTATAAATAGGGTGGCCCTGCCTCTCAATTTGCCCAAGACTCTCCCAATTTAGGACTACTGTCCTGGTATAATTATGAAAAGTTCCCACCTTTTATTCTCAAAAATGTTCCAGTTTGGACAATATGTCTTATACTCATTCTAGCTACAGAGATATTAAGAAATTACTCTTCTTTCAAAAAAAGTTATTCTTCTTACACATGAATTATAGTGTGAAAATTTCAATACCTGCCTCTCAACCACACACATATAAGAATCCATTTCCATTTGCTACAAAGAAGAACTTATCTTTTATAATATATATATGTTATATATATATTCTATATATATATATTCTAAATATATATATATATATTCTATATATATATATTTATATATATATATAAAACATTCTTGGGCACCTGGGTGGTTCAGTCAGTTAAGGGTCTGACTTGTGATTTTGGCTCAGGTCATAATGTCACAGTTGGTGAGATCCAGCCTGGGTCAGGCTTTGTGCTGGCAGCATGGAGCCTGCTTGGGATTCTCTCTCTCCCTCTCTCCCTCTGCCCCTCCGCAACTCATGTCCATCCCCTCTCTCCCTCCCTCCCTCCTTCTCTCTCTCTCAAAATAAGTAAATAAACTTAAAAAATCTATGATTCTCCACTGCCTGAATGATAAAATCTTAAAAATTAAATTTACCCTCACTTTCTAGATCCTTTCCTCTTCCCGAATCTTCCTTCATAATCCCTAGCCATCAGCTGCATAGATCAGCCCCCTCTAGAAACCATCTGCCTTTGCTTCTATCAGTCCCTCTACCTGAAATGCTTTTTTTCCTCTTTCCATCTTCTGCTAATAGGTATGCCTCATTTTTTAAGGATGTGATCAAAGTTTATTTCCATTATAAAACATTTCACATCGCATCTTTGTTGGTTGTACATGTCTACAGTCCCTGTTTGCTTATGAGCTGCTTGACAGTAATAACTTTGTTTTTAGAATCTCAATACATTCAAATTTTCACTCTATGAACATTTTATTGAATTGATTTGAATTTCTGATGAAGACAGAGGTGTAGTATACACATTGCAAGAAGTCCTCATAATCCTTTTACTCCCCTAGATATGATTTCACTAAAAATAATCTTGTAGGAAATAGAACAAATATGCCTTTCTGGCAACTTTGAAATTTTACTTTGAAAAAGAAACCATGCAACCCGAGTGAGTTCTCTGGCCAAAGAAAAACTGTTAAGATGCAATAACATATTACAAAGTATTTACATTTTTTTCTAGACTTTCATGTTTTTGCAAAGTCAAAAGTTTGCATAACTTCAACCAGCAGCTCCCAGTGCAAAGTAACTCCTAAATATTCATATCTTGTAGTAGTGTTTCTCAAAGTCTTTGAATTCAGTTTTTGCCTCTAGGCGTTTGTATCACAGTTTAGGAAAAGAGGAGGAAACATAAGACAAATGTTCTTACAAGCATCTTCATTTTCAAGGAACATTTAAAGCTCACAAATTGCATCCATTGTGTTGGCAATTCAGCATGTCTCTAAGGCTTAGAAGTGAAATTTGAGGAAGAGAGCCTAGGAGATGAATAAATCCAAACCATATAATTCACGTATAAACCCAACTGCATGTGAACAGCCACTCAGTGTCCTCCCTGCTGTGATCTCATAGAACCGCTTCTGAGCGGGTCATCTAGGTAAGATGGAACACACAGTGGATACGGAATCTAGTGCAATCACTAAGTAGCAATGCACCTCTGGGGTTATTGCCTCTGAGCTTTAATTTCCTCCCCTGACAAATGAAGGCTAGCTAAGGGATTTCTGCAGTGATGTTAATTATGGTTGGCTTCCTAATGAGACAAGAAAAGGAAATGCTAACACATTTTTACATACCAGCACAGATGGAAAATCCTAGATGAAATCTTAAAACATGGAATTGAGCACTGAGTGGGCATGAGGATGATAATACATTATGATTAAGGGGGTATTTTTTGCCCCAGGAATAGATGGGTTGTTCCGTTTCAGAAAAATGTTTCATCTGATAGAGGGCATCTACAGAATAACATGGCAAATATCATACTTAACAACAAGAGATTAGAAGCATTTCACTTAGTAGCAATGTAAAAGGAAACACAACTTTCTAACATAAAACGAAGAAAATAAAAACTCTTATTTGAAGTAAAAATTCATGTTGAAATGATCCAGCACTCAGTCCTTGGGTCTCTTTTCCCAAACTTTTGTGGACTCCCCCAGGCCATTGCTTTCAACATTTATATTCTAATGATTCCCACATTTATATAGCTAACCATAACATCACTTGTAAACTCTACACCTCTTCAATAGCATTACTTTGATGTCTAGTCAGGAGACTAATTAAAATTCTTAATGTTTAAAAAACAAAACAAAACAGGGGCACCTGGGTGGCTCAGTAGGTTGGGCATCTGACTTCAGCTCAGGTCATGATTTCATGGTTCGTGAGCTCAAGTCCTATGTCGGGCTCTGTGCTGACAGCTCAGAGCCTGGAGCCTGCTTTGGATTCTGTGTCTCCCTCTCTCTCTGCCCCTCCCCCGCTCATGCTCGGTCTCTCTCTCTCTCTCTCTCTCTCTCAAAAATAAATAAACATTAAAAAAATTAAACAAAACAAAACAAAACCCTGTTCCATTTGTGTTTCCCTGGTTAACAAATGGAATCTCTGGTTTTCCAATTGCTCTGGTAAAAAAAAAAACAAACAAAAACAAAAACAAAAACAAAAACAAAAACAAAACAAAACAAAAAACTACCTTGGATCACAGTCAATATCCACAGTGATAAGTCACGTTGATAGACTCTGCCTTCACAGGCTGTGAGGAGAAAGGCACTTTCCTCCCCCCCCCCCCCACCATAATCCTGGTTTAGTCCTGGGAACAAAGATGAATTCTACATATCTAACTAGTATTCCTCCAAACTGGCAATGCCATCCCAAGTAAGGAAAGTCTGAAAAACTGTTGCAGCCAAGAAGAGCCTAAGGAGACAAGACTACCGAACACAATGTGGTGTGAACGCAAACGCCACCCAATAAGAGCAAGAAAAGGTCCTTTATTCAGACTTTATCTTTATCTGACTTTCTCTGGCTGGTCCTAAATTGGAAGCTGTCAATTATTAATCGAACCCTGGCCACGTGGGGCTGAATGCTACAAGGTTTGCTGTCTGGCTCCCTCGACAGCTAGCTGAGGGGTCAGAAGTCTATTCTTATATATGGTCTGGACATTCAATCCCTGTACGTTCAATCTCTCAGTGGTATCCTGGTTAAGATCTCGACCTGAAAGGAACATGAGGTAAAAACTAAGGAAATCCGGATGCGAGTATGGGCTTTAGTTACTAACAGAGCAACAGTGGTTCATTCATCGTAACAAAGGTACCATACTAACGTAAGGTGTTAATAATAGAGGAAACAAGCTATGGGGTGTAAGGGAACTCTCTGTACTATCTTCTCAATCTTTCTGTGACTCTAGGCGTGCTTGAGTGGCTCAGTCGGTTAAGCATCCAGCTCCGGCTTTCTGCTCAGGTCATGATCTCATGATTTGGGAGTTCAAGCCCACATGGGGCACACTCTGACAGCAAGGAGCCTGCTTGGGATCCCCCCTCTCTCTCTTTCTCTCTCTCTCTCTCTCTGCCTATCCTTTAAATAAATAAACTTCAAAAAAAATATTAAAAAATCTGTGGCGGCGCCTGGGTGGCTGAGTTGGTTATATGTCTAACTTCGGCTCAGGTCATGATCTCACAGTTTGTGGGTTCAGGCACTGGGTCGGGCTCTGTGTTAGCAGCTCAGAGCCTGGAGCCTGCTTCGGATTCTGTCTCTCTCTCTTTGCTCCTCCCCTGCTCTCTCTGATTCTCTCACAAAAATTTAAAAAAAAAATTAAAAGTTAAAAAAAAATCTGTGAATCTAATTGGGAAATATAAAGTATATTTTTAAAAACACCACCACGTTAGAAAAATCCTGGACCCCTTGCTATTTTTCACCCTCCACATCCAGGCCTCTAACACGTCCTTAGACAGGACTTGACCACAGCTTTTCCACTCTGCTGCTGTCACGTTGGCCCCGACTTCATCAGCTCACACTTGGAAGTCTTCACTAGCACCCTGAGGGCCCCCCTGCTCCTGCTCCCGCCTCTACAGAACTTTTCCACAGACCTCTGTGTCAGACCTGCAGGATACAGCCCCCGACACCCGTCTGCCTCGCTGTTTCCACAGTGACCTCGGTGCTGTTTCTCGAGTGCATCCACCCACTCACACCTTGGGCTGTTTGCATCTGCTGCCTCTTCCTGAACACTGGTTGACTTCCTCATGTCATTTGAGACCCAGAGAGGCCTTTGCTCAACCCTCGTTTTCTTTTTCTTCCTAACACTTAGCACGTTCTGACATTACCATATAAACGGTGATATTTCTTTGCTTCCAGTAATGTCCTGCATAATAAATGTAAATATCGGGGCGCCTGGGTGGCTCAGTCAGTTAAGCATCAGACCTCAGCTCAGGTCAGGATCTCACAGTGCGTGGCTTCAAGGCCCATGTTGGGCTCCGTGCTGACAGCTCAGAGCCTGGAGCCTGCTTTGGATTCTGTGTCTCCCTCTTTCTCTGCCCCTCCCTTGCTTGTGCTCCAAATAAATAAATACATAAATAAATAAACTTAAAAAAATTTTTAAACGTATATATATATATATATATATATACATAGATATATATATATATCTATGAACTCAAGAACAACTTTCTGTTGTGTTCACTGCTGTCTCCTCAGTGCTACTCTCAAACATCTGTGAAATGAATGAATAAATAAGCGAATGTACTGAGGGCCAGGAAGCTATTGCTGCAGAATGCTCTCATCATTCTTTTCTAAAATCTCATGATTTTGATTCCATCAAATTAAGAAAACAATTTTAATTACTTTTTTCTGTTTTTTGATGTTTATTTATTTATTTTTGAGAGAGAGCAGGGTAGGGGCAGAGAGAGAGGGAGAGAGAGAATCCCAAGCAGACTCCATGCCCTCAGCACAGAGCCCAAAGCAGGGCTCAAACTCACGAAGTGTGAGATCATGACCTGAGACCCGGCTGCCTCACTGACTGAGCCACCCAGGCTCCCCAAATTAAAAATATTTTTGCAGAGATCAAGTTCTTTGTTTGCTTTATGCACATAAAATACATTTTGTTTAGTGTGGGTCCATTCAATGTGGCCTCAGAAATGTGATCCGTGAAGGCAGTTCAGTAAGATTCCTGACATAATCTGTAAGCGTAGGCCTGTGACATCGCCCACAGCTTAAATTTGTAGATGTCACAATTTCTGGAAACATTTCCAAGTATTCACTCAAGCAATGTTTACTGACTGAAACACTACACTGGAAGCCACGGGCCAGAAATAACATGAACTAATTCCCGCCCTACAAGAGATCCCAATCAGTAGGAAAGATACGCGCCCCAAACACAAAAACACAAGGAGGAAGACTGAGGGTCTTCTAACAACTACATGCACAATGCCAGGGAGAACATAAACTTTGGGACAATAACTTCACAGCGCTGGGGAAAACACCTTACCTTGTTCATACAGCTTTTGCAGCTGGCAACGAGGAGATAGATCTTGGTGGTTTTGTTCCTCAGACTTTCACACACCATTACTTTTATGGAATAGGCCATTCCTTTTTGAGACACCCTCTTCCCTTGGATCTATGATGCTGCACCAATTGTTTCTCCTACTCCCTCTGACTACTTCTGTCTTACTAAATTTATTCTTTTCTTTCAGTCCTGCTGTCTTCTCATTTGAGAAATACCTATTTCACATGGAGATCTTGCACTGGAGTCATTGAACAAAGGTTTAAACTCCGGCTCAGTCACATTTTGTTCCTGCTCTCGCCAGACACACACTCATGAGAGCCAAGAGAGGAACGGGTCTCACATTCCTTCTATTGAGACGGGCAGGAAGCAGCACACAGTTGACAAATCTTCACTCTCCAGCTCAAAAGAGTCACTGCGTACCACCCCCCCCCCAGGGCCCTCATTCCCTCATCTTCCTCTCCAGACGTTCCCCCATCAAAGCATCTCACTTTTCAAGACTGCCAGGCCCGTGTGTACATTCCCTACTTATAGACAAGGCGAAGAATCTACTCCGAGAGCTTTAACAGAAACCCTCAGTTCCACACGTCTGTCTCTAATTCGTCTCTACAACGTCGAAACACCTAGAAAGCTCACCACCTTCTCACGCTCAACCAGGTAAGAGAGAAACTCGTCATCTTATCCATGAAACTACTTAAAAATTTTGCCCTTTCAATTTCATTGAAATTGAATTGAATGATATCACTATTATCCAGTACTTAGAAATGTGGTCGCTCTCCCTCCTCCACCAACCATATTCATCAAGCCCCAGACCTGTTAAAGCTTTGCATTGCCTTGTAGACCTCGGTGAAGCTCTGTGGGTCCATAGGAATGTAGGGAGATTTCCAAGTGAGCCGTGATGATGCTGGGGCTAAGATGGTGAGCATGTGCTCAAATACTGACCCTGCCTAAGTCTGCAGTTTCCTCTTTCCGGACACTGGATCCTGCAAGCACAGGTCTTGCTTGTTTGGTGAGCACAAATCCAGATTTCTGTTTTACATGCTAAGCACTTTTTAAAAGTTTTATTTGATTTTTTTTTTTCATAGACAACATATGGACACAGCGCAAAAATAAAAGATACAGAAAGGTGTGTCATGACAAGTTGCTCTCGGAAGCCTGTTGTCCAACCTCATAGTCCCACTGCTCTGTATCTCAGAGGCACATATATATGCATATGCTTTCTCTTGTATTTTTTACACAACTGGAAATATACCAGATATGCTACATTATACCTTAGGGCTCAGGGTGTGTGTGTGTATAAAATACCACTCTATGTACACACACATACACTCGCACATACATGCATATATCCTGGAGCTCAATCTCTATCACTGTATTTACAGCTACTTCATTTAAAAGAGCTACAGATGCTTCCATTAAATGGATTACATTGTCAGTAATTTCTCTAACTTGCACCAATTCCTGAACATAGTTGATTCTAATATTTTGCTGATACCAGCAAATCTGTATTGATTCTACTTAGATGCATGTCATGTTACACACATCCAAGCATAACTGTTGAATGAATTCTCATAAGCAGAATTATTGATCAAATGGCATTTCTATGTGGATTTTGATAAATACTTCCAAATTGCTCTGCATTGAGACTGCGTTGGTTTCTACTCCCACCAGTTAAGTAGGAGCTAGCTTTTCTCCTTCTTCTCCAAATGTAGTTTTTTATCAAATGTTTGACTGCTGATTTGCAAATGGAAAATATATCCCTTTGCATTTATCTTATGAAGACTGAGGCTGAACATTGTATGTAATTAAGAGTCATTTGTATTTCTTTTGAAGAGGTCTCTATCTTCTGTTATATTGTTGATTTTTAAAAATAGTTTATAGGAGGTTTTTATGCAATAAAAAATTGTCCTATTTATGCAATACCTATTGCAAATGTTTTGCCTTCTTCGTAGTTTGGATTTTGACTTTGTGGGGTGTTTGTGTGTGTGTGTGTGTGTGTGTGTGTGTGTGTGTGTTGCCATATAGAAAGGACTGTACAAAGAGTCAGAGTTATTAACTTTTAACAACCAATTCATCTATGTTAAAATAAAACTCAGATGACATTTTCATGGGAATCCTATTATATAAATAGAGTTAGAGAAAATTGACATTTTTATAGTGCTTTGTCTTTCTATCCATCAGTCTTTTATATGTCCCAGCAGTGTTTGATTTTTTTTTTTTACAAAATACAAAATACTTTAGTATTTTAGTATTTAGTATATTTACAAAATACTAAATACTTTAGTATTTCTTAACCTTTTCTTGGGTATTTTATCATTTTTCTTGCCATTGTCAATACAGTCTTTTCTATTGCATTTTCTAATTGATTATTACTTCTGTATAGGAAGGCTATTTATTTAATAACATCAATTTTGTAACGATTCACTTTACAGAACTGGCTTACTTCCAATAGCCAATGAAGTGATTTGCTTTTATTTACTCACACTTTATCCTATTTGCACTTATTTATTTCTATCATCTAATTTTCTTAAGTGGACCACGATTTTGCTTGTGTCCTACAAGATGGTCCATTAACTCCAATATTTTATGGGTGCGTGAAAATAATGTGAAGGCATGAAAACTTCATTCCATGCAAAGCAATTATACCTATGACTTTCATTATTTATATGTTCCACCCGACAAACATTTTTTCTTCACCAGCTATGTCATGAACTGAGATGCGGGAATTGAAATCTCCTATTTCCTCTTAGGTTTCCTGTAATTTTTGCTTTAATTACGCTGCCACAAGGTTATTTGATTCATAGGTATCCATAACAGTGAGATCATCAAAGTGGATATACCCTTTATTATCTTCTTCACATTTGCCTGACAGGCCTTCAATCATGATCCTTTGCTTTTCAGTTTTTAGGAGCTATTTTATTTTAGGTATATCTCTTGACTTGGGAAATAAAATTACATTTTGCTTTATGATTAAAACTTTTATTTTTGTCTTTCAATGAGGAGTTACTCAACCTACTTTTATTTATATGACACGTATGTTTAGTTTTTGTCTGACATGTTTTGTGTTACATTTTTTCTTTTTTATAGTATTTTGTTATGTTTTCTATAACGTATGTGTACGTGTATTATCTGATCATTTAGAAAGTTCATGTTTTTGTTCTAATGTTTATCTTTGTAATTACTACTTTATGCAATAGATTTGACCCCCTCTAAAGTATCTATGGAAGATGAAACCAGGAAATGCCCATGGCCTTTCCTTACTGCTACCCACCCACTTTAGCTGATTATCTATTTTTGGTAGTATCTACCCTTATGTTTTTAAATCAAACACCTGTGTTACTGGATTTACTGGTTTAATACAATTCCCAAGAGTTTTCTTCATCTACCAGGCCGTATCTCCAACCTTAACCCTTACCTCATCTGAGGGGCAAAACCAGAGACTAGGACAAGCCAGAAACCCAGTCCCTGCAGCAGAAAACCTGACAGGGCATATGCAAACATCAGTAGCTATTGGCAATTCTGAGATCTTATAGTTTCAGAAATCTGGAGAAAGAGGAGCAAGGAGACATTAAGGAAAGCAATACTTTCAGTTAGGTTTGGAGAAGCAAATAAAAGGAACCTTGCTTTTGAGACAATTCATGAAAGCCAAGTACTTTAGAATGTTTGTAAAGTTGGAGTCTGTGAAGGGGGTCAGTGAAGTCAAGTTCATGTTCTGTACATGGGGTTTTGGCTGCTACCATCAACAGAAGAGAGGACACCTCTTGGTATAAAGCCTAATAGTGCACCTGAAGATTAACAGGTAAAATGGGTTTTGCTTCTTTGTAATGGCAAAGGGTGATCTTGCTAGATCAACTCCTACAACGACAACTAAACTTTTGATGGTGCATTTCTCCTGGCAAGTTCTTGCCCCATCCTGTCCTCTAACATGTACTATCAAGTTCTAATACACACAAAGAAAAGGACGGCTAGTGGGGGCACCTGAGTGGCTCAGTTGGTTACGCTGACTTCGGCTCAGGTGATGATCTCACAGTTTGTGGGTTTGAGCCCTGCATGGGGCTGTGAGCTGAAAGAGAAGGGCCTGCTTTGGATCCTCTGTCTCACTCTCTCTCTTTGCACCGTCCCCACTCTCTCTCTCTCAAAAATAAATAAACATTTTTAAAAAGAAGAAGAAAAAAAGAAAAGGAAAGCTAGAAAAGTTACTAAATGTGGAGTGCCTGGGGCACCCGTGTGATTCAGTCAGCAAGGCACAGTCCGACTTTGGCTCAGGTCATGATCTCACGATTTGTAGGTTCAAGCCCTGCATCTGGCTCTGTGCTGACAGCTCAGAGCCTGGAGCCTGCTTCAGACTCTGTGTCTCCCTCTCTCTCTGCCCCACCTGTGCTCGTGCACGCTCTCATTCTCTCTCTCTCTCTCTCAAAAATAAAGAAACCTTAAAAAAAAAAACCTTTTCTAATAAAAAATAAATAAAAAATAAATGTGGAGTGCCAATGGTGTACCAGGCTTTCTCTGGGGCTTTTCCTGTGTTAGCTCAATCAAACCCCAAATAATTCTACAACGTAATGATATGATGTTCATATTCTCATGAGAAAATATAAAAGCCAAAGCCCACACAAATGCCAAATGGGAGGATTAAAATCTGTGTCAGATTTCGAAACTCTCTCTTTTCCTTTTTAATTAATACTCCATATTTTAGAGCAGTTTTAAGTTTACAGTAAAATTGAGTGAAAAGTACAGTTCCCATATACTGCTCCCTAACCAAAGTTTCTCACATATTAACTAACATCCTGCATTAATGTAGTATATCCATTACAGTGATGAATCAATATTGATGATACAGTTTCACTGCCCTGAAGTTTCCCAATATTCCACCCATTCACCCATCACCCTGAACCCCTGGCACCACTCGTCTTTTTTTTTTTTTAAGTTTTTAATGTTTATTTTTGAGAGAGACAGAGAGACAGAGCACGAGCAGGGGAGAGAGAGAGAAAGACAAAGAATCCAAACAAGGCTCCAGGCTCTGAGCTATCAGCACAGAGCCTGATGCGGGGCTTGAACTCTCGAACTGTGAGATCATGACCTGAGCCAAAGTAAGACATTTAACCGACTGACCCACTCAGGCACGCCACTTCTCGTCTTTTTAATGTCTCCATAGTTTTGCCTTTTCCAAAATTTCATATAGTCATGCAGTATTTAGCCTTTTCAGATTGGTTTCTTTTACTTAGTAGTGTGCATTTCAATTCTTCCTTGTCTTTTCCTGGCTCGATGGCTCATTTCTTTTTATCACTGAACAATATCCCATTGTATGAATGTACCACAGTTTGCTTATATATTCACCTATTTTTTTTAAGTTTATTTAAGTTTATTGACAGAGAGACAGACAGAGCAAGCAAGGGAGGGGCAGAGAAAGAGAGACAGAGAGAATCCCAAGCAGGCTTCTTGCTGCTAGCATGGCTTGAACTCACAAACTGTGAGATCATGACCTGAACCAAATGAACCACCCAGGCACCTCCAATTTATATTGTTTTCATTTTCATTTAGTTCAAAATATTTTAAGTATATCTTAAGATTTCTTTGATCCTTGTGTTAGCTAGAAGAGTGCTGCTTAATCTCAAGCACTGTGAGATTTTACAGCTTTCTTTCTGTTATTGATTTCTAGTTTAATTTCACTGTGGGCCAAGAGCATACATTTTATGATTTCTAATCTTTTAAATCTGTTTAAGGTGAGTTTTGTGGCCCAGAATGTGGTCAGTCTTGGTAAATGTTCCATGTGAACTTGAGAAAAATGTCTATTCCACTGTTGAAGTAGTCTATCAGTGTTAATTCAATTCAGTTGATTGATGGTGTTTTTTTTTTTTTAACGTTTATTTATTTTTGAGACAGAGAGAGACAGAGCATGAACGGGGGAGGGTCAGAGAGAGGGAGACACAGAATCTGAAACAGGCTCCAGGCTCTGAGCTGTCAGCACAGAGCCCGACGCGGGGCTCGAACTCACTGACCGCGAGATCATGACCTGAGCTGAAGTCGGCCGCTCAACCGACTGAGCCACCCAGGCGCCCCTTGATGGTGTTGTTTAATTCAACTAGGTTCTTACTGATTTCCTGCCTACTAGATATGTGAATTACTGATAGAGAGATGTTGAAGTCACTCATTTTAATAGTGTATTCATTTATTCCTTCTTGCAGTTTTATCAGTTTTTGCCTTATGTATTTTCATGCTCACTTGTTAGTTGCATACACAGTAAAATGGTTACATCTTCTTGAAGTGACCTTTTTATCACAACGACTTCTTTATCCCTGATAACTTTTCTTGCTCTGAAATCTGCTGTCTCTGAAATTAATGTAGTTACTCCCACTTATTTTTTATTTGTATTAGCATAGCCTATTTTTTCCATCAATTTGCTTTTAATCTATGTGTGCCTTTATATCTAAAGTGGGTTTCTTGTAGACAACACATAGTTGGGTCTTGTATTTTATGCACTCTGACAGTCTGCATCCTTTAAGTGGTACATGTAGACCTTTGATATTTAAAGTGATTAATGACATAGTTAGATAAATATCTACCGTATGTTTTCCACAAAATTTCTATTTATTGTCTTTTTTTTTCTTCCACTCTTTTCCTGCCTTCTGTGATTTTAACTGACCATTTTGTGATTACATTTTTCTCTTCTCCTATACTTACATTCTTTTGGTAATGACTGTCCTAAAGTTACCAATCAACGTTTACAACTAATACAAGTTCATGTTCAAATAACACTCTACCACTTCACAAGTGACACAAGTTCCTTTTGATGGAGGATTCTCAAATCCCCTCTCCCATCCTTTATGACGTTGTTTTTCTCATTTCATTGATTCATAAGCTATAGTCACTGAATATGTTGTTGCTATTATTATTTTGAACAACCTATTAACTGTTAGGTCAATTAAGAATAAGAAAAATATTTTATTTTACCTTCATATATTCCTTCTGTAATGTTCTTCCCTTCTCTATGTAGCTCATGGTTTCTTGCTTTTAAAGTTTTTTTTTTTTTTTTTATTTTGAGAGAGAGAGAGAGAAAGAGAGAGGGTGAGAAACCTATGCAGGCTCCACATTCAGCGTGGAGCCTGACATAGGGCTGGATATCACAACTGTGTAGCTCACTGTTTCTAACCTGTATCATTTTCTTTCTTTCTGAAGAATTTCTTGTAACATTTCCTGCTATGCAAGCATACAGTTAACAAATTCCCTCAATTTTTGATCTTTGAAAAAACTGTTATTTCTCTTTCACTTCTGAAGGTAATACATAAATCTGTAGATACAGAAATCTACATTGTGGGATTCTCTTCCAAAGGTTTAACTATTTCATGTCAATTTCTTTTTATACATGCAATACATGCCACTTTGAATATGTACAGCTCATATTTTTCTGTCCTGATTCCAGTCAATAGATTTTGTATATGAACATGATCTCATGAGCACTCTTTTGTGTGTGTGTGTGTATATATATGTATATATATATATATAAATATACATATTTATATACATATATATATATACATATATATACACATATACATATATATACATCTTATATATATACACATACATATACATATACATATATATATATGTATACATACACACACACACACATACATACAGAGACAGAGTGAGCAAGGCGGGGGGGCAGAGAGAGGGAGAGAGAGGGAATCCCAAGCAGGCTCTGCACTCACAGCACAGACCCCAACATGGGGCTCAAACCCATGAACTGAGAGATCATGACCTAAGCCGAAGCCAAGAATTAGCAGCTTAATGGACTCAGTCACTCAGGTACCCCTCATGAGCGCTGTGCTTCATAATTTGATTACAGCTACAATATACCTTTGTTTTATACTTACTATTTCCTAGTTGCTGATCCAAGCATTTTACCAAGCCTACATTCTTGTCATAATAATTCTCTGAAGTAGATATTATTATCATACCCCCAGCAGGGGTAACTGAGGCAGATAGAGACTAGGTTCTCCAGCACAATAAGCATGTACAGCCAGCACCCAGGCTTCACCCAAGTTCTCTGGATCCAGAGTGTGCTCTCATAATCTCTTGGTATGATCAAGTTATTGATAAAGGAAGCACAGCTGATCACAGAAACATTCACTATAAAATAGCATTTTTCATCATCCTCTCAACTTTTAAAAAAACATGTATTTTTTTAAAAAAACAATCTCTCTCTCTCCTAAACTATAAACTCGATAGGAACAGGAATTTTGCTTTATTTTTGCAACTCAGAGGTCCAGGTACTCAATAAATAGCTGATGATTTGAACTGAATGAGATCATGACGGTTTATCTATAATGACGCACGTTTTAAGAACATTAAAAGAAAAAATTAACTCATTTATTAATGAAATGTGTGCAAATTATAAAAAAAAAAAAGGAACCTAGAAGAATTGAGAAACACATAAAGTGTTTAACAATAAGTATTCATCAGCATATACACATAGAGAAAATACTCTCTTCCTGTTTTAAGTTTGTTACATTTCCTCAACCACGAAATGACAGACTGGACTAAATAGTATTGAGAGCTCCATCCAGTGCTTTTTAAATTCTATGATTTAATCTCTTAGTTTGAAAACATTTTTGTGTCATTTTTATAAATATCCACCAGGGGGCGAGATAATGTGCCTCTCCTAAGTAACATACGCGAAAAGTATAGGCTATTTCCACAGCACCAACAGGTGCACATCAATTCATTGCCACCACAGACACTTCATTTGCAGTGAAGCAGCCAACCGAATTCTTAAAATTTTAAATACATCTTTACGTGAGATTTATTACTTAATTTGTCTTACTGTTTCTGGGAATACTCTCCCTAGGCCACAAGAGGGAGCTCAAAGCTTGTTTGTTTTTTTTCCTTCTGCTCCTTCAGCACTTGATTACCTAGACTCTTCATCTTTAAGACCCTGAATTTTCCTAGACTGTTTACAAGATAAAATGAAGTGCAGGAAATCCGCCTTCATATAATCATATGGTTGATCACTTGGATAAAGAAATTAAGTTGCTGATAAGGAATTACTTATGTAACAATACAAAAATATTATCTCAGTATACAGTAGTTAAAGAATTAATTTACTTGTTGTCATTTTAACCATGCAAAAAATAAAAAATAACTTTAGGGGCACCCGGGTGTTTCAGTCACTGGAACATGTGATTCTGGATCTCAGGGTTATGAGTCCAAGCCCCACATTGGGTGTAGAGATTACTTAAAAATGAAAAATTAAATCTTAAAAAAAAAAGGAAATAACTTCAGAGAACCTCAAATATTAAAATGAAAAAATAAGAATGAATCATTTTTTTAAAAAAGCCCAGAGTGTATCTATGATCTAATATAATGAAATCTATAAGCAACATCCTGCTGGCCATTTAGTAAAGGTTAAAATTTTTATACAGGTAAATTTTTTACTACATATTTATATATAGGAGACATGTGTGTGTGTGTGTGTATACATACACATTTTTCTTTAAATTAGATTTTAACGCACAAATTTTGATACACAGTGATTTTCTTCATAATTCTAATTATTCTGATTTTATTATTCTTCTTTGACAATGACTCATTTAGAATCGTGTCTTATATTTCTCTATACATGAGGATTTTATTCATCTTTTTATTTATCTACCTCTAATTTTATTGTATTGACACACAAGAACATGGACTATAGCATGACAGTCCTTTGACATTGAGTGTTGAGTCTTGCATTGTGTGTGTGTGTGTGTGTTTTTTTTTAAGGGCTTATATTGTGGGTGCAGGGTGGTTTGTGTGAAACAAGATATGACTTTTTGTTAAGTTTTATTTATTTTTGAGCAAGAGAGAGAACAGAGGAGGGGCAGAGAGAAAGAGGGAGAGAGAGAAGCCCAAGCAGGCTCCTCACCGTCAGCGCAGAGCCCAAGGCAGGGCTTGAACTCACAAACTATGAGATCATGATCTGAACCAAAATCAAGAGTAAGACACAACCAACTGAGCCACCCAGCCACCCCAAAGTGTGACTTCTTTTGTTGTCTCGGTGTTTCAGCAGAAGTCAGGAAGCCAGTCCCTGTACCTCCTTGTTAGGCATTCTAAGAGAAGAGGAAACTAGTTTCACTACCTATAGGTCATCACTCACTTATAGGTGGTATAGAGTAGACTAGGGGATTGGTTATGTGATGATGAAGGGTCAGAAAGGACATATTTCTTTGGAGAGAGTAGGAGAGCCTCAATCTTTCTCCTCTCCATCCAGATGTGGTGCTAATGTCACTCTTCTTTTAATCAAGGTACACATTTCAAAGAACCGATCAGGCAGCTAGATAGGTGCTCCCTAGAAATTTGGGGACAGAGTAATTGGTACCTGACCCATGAATCAATATTCAAAAGGTGAGGGCCTGGCTAAAGCAGTCTGTCTGAAGATATGATGTACTTTCACAGTCTGTTAAGGTAGAAGCAGATGCATAATTCCTTCAAGATTTTATGGATGCTTGAGAGGGAGACACCCCCAAGAGCACAACTCGCAGGGGGTGAGGTGACTACAACAGAAGGGTAAACTGTTAGAAGTTAAAGGCCATGCAGGGGATTTAGAAACTGCCATTAATAAGGTTGACTCAAGGGGCACCTGGGTGGCTCAGTCAGTTGAGGTCTGACTCTTGACTTCGGTTCGGGTCATGATCCCAGGGTCGTGAGATACAGCTTCATATTAGGATCTGTGCTGGGATTGCAGCTTGCTTGGGATTCTCATTCATTCTGTCTCTCTCCCCCTCTCCCTTGCTCATGCACTCTCTCTCTATATATACATATAAAATAAAATAAATAAGGTTGTCTTAAAAAAAAAATCTCATAGAAGTACCTAAAAGAAAGAGCCAGAAATTTGAGTGTAGCAGACAGGGCAAACTTCGAACCAGACTGATTCTGTTGAGCCTCCCAAGGTTGTTCTTTCCTTAATCCCATTTTTATGCACTTCCTTCTCTTCCCCATTGGCAAAACAAAACAAAACAAAACAAAAACACATCTAGGAAGCAAAGAAGGGCACGTACAAAGGAAGGAGGAGAGAAGCCAACAACCACATCCTACTTCCCCATGTAGGCTGTTGAACCCATGAATGCTAAGCTAAGGAGAATCATCTACAATTGGGTAAGACTGTGGGATTGGTAATATTGGACTAGACTAGATATTTTTTAAGGGACTGGAGGAGCTGAACTTGTCAAGATTACATTTAGAAGAAAGTCCTTAGAGGTGGAAAGATTAGCTGGTTTCTCCTTGCACATTACAACCAACTCAACAATTCAATACCTGATACATAAAGACACACACAAATATATCCGTATCTTTATCCATATCTATATTTATATCTGCATACACAATCTACACACACACACACGCTCATTTATGTTCACCAAAGTTTGTTAAATATGCTTTCAAAACATGTTCTACTTTTCCCAACTTTGACATTTTTCACTTTTCCTTGAAATTCTTTCAATTTTTTGTCAATTTCAGGCTCCTAGTTAGGCTCACAAGCATTCAGAATTATGGCTTCTAGCTACATTATTTTATCTGTATCTACAACTTAGCATCCCTAATAAATCTTTCACCTTACAGTCTATGTGATTTGACATTAATCTAATGAGCAACTTTTCTATGGCATTTGTTTGCTGTATCTTTTTCCATCTTTGCAATGTCTACTTTCCTGCATCATTATGGCTCTAAGAATGTCTTTTAAATATCATAGAGCTGGATTTTATTATCTCATGTAAGACCCTTTGACTTACATGAGATATCTGACAAGTTCAATCTATTTTATTATTTTTATTTATATTTTAGATTTACTTCTATAATTTTACTTTGTACTTTCATTTTTATGATTTTTAGAGATTTTTCTTTTTTCGATTGGATTAATAAAGATTTCCATAACTTTTTTCCACTTCACTGACTGCCCCCCCCCCACTGACTTTATTTCTATACTTTGTAGATACACTTAATTGAAAAAGTGAAATTTCTTAATACAAGAAACTTAATACAATGTTTAAGGCTTATTATATAAAGGAGTAGGCTCAGCCTTCCTATTCTTAATTTTTTTTTTTTTAACGTTCTTTTTATTTTTGAGACAGAGAGAGACAGAGCATGAACGGGGGAGGGTCAGAGAGAGAGGGAGACACAGAATCGGAAGCAGGCTCCAGGCTCCGAGCCGTCAGCCCAGAGCCCTACGCGGGGCTCGAACTCACGGACCGTGAGATCGTGACCTGAGCTGAAGTTGGCCGCTTAACCAACTGAGCCACCCAGGCGCCCCAGCCTTCCTATTCTTAAATCCCATTCCCCAGAAGCAACCCCTTTGAATACTTTTAACTCTATTCTAATCATAGTTTTATCTCTCAATAACATTTTTCTGCTACTTTTAAATTTTAGACACTATCTATTAAGTTACTGCTATGGCTATTTTCCTAGAATTTTCTCTTTACAATTATCCTGGTTTTAAATGTTTTAAATTTATTTTTACTTTTTGAGAGAGAGAGAGTGCGTATGTGGGCGTGCAAGCAGGGGAGGGGCAGAAAGAGAGGGAGAAAAAGAACCTTAAGCAGGTTCCATGCTGTCAGTGCAGAGCCAAAGGCAGGGCTCGAACTCATGAACCCCATGAGATCATGACCTGAGCAGAAACCAAGAGTTGGACGCTTATCCAACTGAGCCACCCAGGCATCCCTCTGTCCTTATATCTTTGCATTCTCTTTCCTGCCCCTAGAACCCATGATTTATTTCTTAGTTTACGCACTTGTTTTGAAAGACTACATCTTTCTGTAGATTACTTACAAAGGAGTTGCCCAGGAGGCAAATTTTTCTCTGAACCTGCATGTCTAAAATATATATATATTTTATCCCACTGTGATATTTGATTATTTGGCCAGGTATGCAGGTATGAAATTCTAAATTGAATATCACTATCCCTTGGAATCTTAAGGGCATTTTCTCATTGCATTTTATCTTCCAATATTTCTGTTGGGAAATGCAATGTCATTCTCTCTGATTCTGTGATTTCTCCTGGAAACCTTTGTCTCTTTATACAGTGTTCTGATATTTCACAGTAATGTGCTTTAATAAGAAACTATTTTTTCTGGGGTACCGGGGTGGCTCAGTCAGTGAAGCATCTGACTCTTGGTTTAGCTCCAGTCATGATCTCACGATTCATGGGTTTGAGCCCCTCGTGGGTTCTGTACTGGCAGTGTGGAGCCTACCTGGGATTCTCTCTCTCTCTCTCTCTCTCTCTCTCTCTCTCTCTCTCTCTCTCCCCCCCTCTCTCTACCCCTCCCCCACTGGCACTCTGTCTCTCTCAAATAATAAACTTTAAAAAAAATTTTTTTAACGTTTATTTATTTTTGAGACAGAGAGAGACAGAGCATGAACAGGGGAGGGGCAGAGAGAGAGGGAGACACAGAATCTGAAACAGGCTCCAGGCTCTGAGCTGTCAGCACAGAGCCCAATGCGGGGCTCGAACTCACGGACCATGAGATCATGACCTGAGCCAAAGTCGGACGCTTAACCGACCAAGCCACCCAGGCGCCCCTCAAATAATAAACTTTTTTAAAAAATCTTAAAAAAAAGAACACAAAAAACCCTTTTTCCCCCATTCATTCTACTGTGCCCTCACTGGGATGTTTCCAGTCTGGAGTCCCATGATCTTTCGTTCTCAAAGTTTCCTGTATCATGTCTTTGATGTTTTCCTTTTCTGGGTTTTCTGTTCTCTCTTTCTCAACCCCCTGTTATTTGGATATTAGGGTTCTTGAACTGTCCTTTAATTTTCTTATCCTTTCTCTCCTATTTCCAATCTATGCTTTTTGTTCTACTTTCTGGAATATATTTTTTAATTTTGTTTTCCAACTCTTGTATTAAAATTTTTGTTTCCATATTCCTGTTTTTCCTTTCCCAAAGTTTTTTCACTAATTTTTCTTTTTTTTTTTTAATTTTTTTTAACGTTTATTTATTTTTTAGACAGAGAGAGACAGAGCATTAATGGGGGAGGGTCAGAGAGAGGGAGACATAGAATCCGAAACAGGCTCCAGGCTCTGAGCTGTCAGCACAGAGCCCGACACGGGGCTCGAACTCACGGACCGCGAGATCATGATCTGAGCCGAAGTCGGCCGCTTAACCGACTGAGCCACCCAGGCGCCCCTCACTCTCTAATTTTTCACTGAAAGAATGTAGTAACTTTTGTCTTTCATAGAATATTAATCAGGGTTACATTGACTTATGTTCCAAGTTCCTCTTTTCCTCTTCCATTATTTTTATTTCTCCCTTTTTGTGAGGGAGAACCCTCCCTTTTGGAGGGTTCCCTTTCATGCGCAGCAATCATGAGCTGTCTATTCATATTTAAGAACAAGGCCCTTAAAAGCTGACCAGAGTTTCTGTCACTCTGTTGACCTCCCCACATGATAGAGGAGGCAGAGTTTTGTTTTGTTTTGTTCTTTTAGGGTTGGTTAGTTCCATCAAGGAGGAGTCTTTGTATCTTGTATCTGACAGTGTCAGCCTGAGGTACAGCATTCTGAGTGCCCAGAGAGAAGCTTACAGAATTTTACTCGACTACCTCTCATTATTTAGCACCTCACCTCTGCGCTCAGATATACCCAGCACCCACAACTCTAGAACTTGTCTAGCCCAGCTTCTTCAGAGAAAAAAACTATAGTTTCTGTTGCAGTGAGGGAAGGATAATTCCCTTGTTTGCAGCACAGAAGCGGTTTGAGGTTCAGACTCTTTTCAGGCTGCTTTTCATTTTTCTTTTTTTTTAAGGTTTGTTTATTTTGAGAGAGAGAGAGCATGAGAAGGGGAGGGGCAGAGAGAGAAGGAGACACAGAATCCGAAGCAGGCTCCAGGCTCTGAGCTGTCAGCACAGAGCCCAACGTGGGGCTTGAACTCACGAAATGCGAGATCATGACCTGACCTGAAGTTGGACACTTAACAACTGAGCCACCCAGGAGCCCCTCATGCTGTTTTTCAATCAGTCCTCCTAGTTTGCCCATCCTCCAACCCTAACTTCAGCAAAACCCATTGCCTCCACTGCTGTGGCCTTTCCTGATGCTGTGGCATGAGTCAGATTGTTTCCTACGGGCTTCAGAATTTTCATTTTCCCTGCTCTAATCCATTCTTCTAGTTCGTAAACTTTGTCACCATTTTTTCCCCCTTAAACACGGCTTATGTGTTGTCATCCCCTCTGTTTACTTTTTTCTTGTGGGCTTATTTCCTTCTTACTCATTTATTGCCATTTTGATGGGATTTGGGGAATAAATGGTGCTTAACACATATATACAAACTGGCATGTTTGTAAGAAAGCCTACCTTTACTTTTATAGGCCTACTTGACTTAGAAAGGATAAATTGATTCAAATAGATCTACTGTCCTCCTGAATAATAAAAGGTCCATAAAATGATTAACTGTACTTATTTGTCCATCTCCCAAGCTATTAGGATCTAGTTGTTTTTTTAAAAATCTAATTATATCGTTTTGTGGCTGTGTTTATATTTAATTCTACATATTAAAATATCCCCATTTTGAGGCCCCCCCTGGGTGGCTCAGTCAGTTAGGCATCTGACTTCAGCTCAGGTCATGATCTCATGGCTTGTGAGTTCAAGCCCCATATCGGGCTCTGTGCTGACAGCTCAGGGCCTGGAGCCTGCTTCAGATTCTGTGTCTCCCTCTGTCTTTGCCCACCCCCTCCACTCACACTCTGTCTCTCTCTCTGTCTCAAATATAAACAAACATTTTTAAAAATCCACATTTTATCACTATTGATTGATTCTAGGGCCCTTTGCATCCTTCTGGGTTCCTTATTTTTTATTTCTGAACTACATTAGCAAGGGCCTATGAGTAAAAGATCTTGCCCTCAGTTTCAGATGATAGTTTATATCATAGTTTTGCGTTCTAGATGATTATTCTCCAATTTATATTTCAGATCTTGTTCTGCATTCGCTTGGGTCCCCTGAGAAGCAGCCATCATGATGGGATTAGAGTAGAAGACATTTACTGAAAGCCATGATGATGAAGAAAAAAGGGAGGAGCTGGAGGAGGATGTGAGCTGACTGTGATGCAGGTCTAACCCCTGGGAAGGAGGGAGGGAAGGGGACAGTGTTAGGTAAGCAGGGTCTTAAATGGCCTAAGAAAGTTTCAGTCAGACCAGTGGGAAGCCTTGGCATAAATCACTTATTCATGGGAGTCTTGAGAATCTCAGGACGAGGTCTGCCTCAGTTTCCCTAGTACACTCAGGCCCTGGGTACAACCAGGCTTTTGAAAGCATGTCCTCAGCATGAACGAACATGGTGGCAGATTCAGGGCATAATAACTGGGCCACCCATGGATTATGCGCCCACCCCCCAACCAGATCTGGGTGACACAACATTATGGCTGCCACAGATTCCTTGGTCACCTGTGTATGATCAACACTTTAACCCTGACAATGTCAAGGACACTATGCTTCATTTCTAGAAATTTCATTTCACTCTTTGTGAAATCTGCTCGTTCTTTGGTCTTGATGCCTTGGCTTTCTGTATGGATTCCATTCCTTTGTTTATCCCTCTCTTTAATAAAAGCATAATTTCTTTGCTCTCTCAGATTGCTTTATTATCTCAGATTCTTGGAGGTGTTACTCTTCTGTTTACTGTGTTTATTGATTTTCACTCAGGATGTATCATTTCCTTATGTTTTCAAATACTGATTGTGAGTTCATCTTTAGTAGGAGTTACTTTACCTTTGATAATCCTAAGGGACCTGGTTTATAGAAATGACACCCCCAAATCGTATTAATTTGTACAATATCTGATACTATAGGGTCATCACTGGGCTCGAATGATTTAATATCAAATTTTCATCTTGATGATTGTTTTACCAGGTGAATTGTTTCCTGGAGATTTTTTTCCCGTATGGATTGCTCAGGACATTCTTTACCATCCTGAAGATGTAGTTTTTTTTCAGCTTCCTTTGATGGCAGGAGTGGCCCTTCCTATCTTCATGGAGAGTTCCAGCTCTTATCTTTACGGGAGACCAACACTTTGACTTTGGTTTCTGTGTGGACATTAAGTCTCGAGCTTCAAGGCAACTAAAACCTAACTTTGGGTCTGATATCCAACCTCCTGACCACAGCAGGAACAGTCTCTACTGCTGCTTTGCCTTTCAAAGTATTCTTTTGTTCTGACACGGCAGGACTGCCCTATCCCCCCTCCATTTTTTTTTTCCTTTTGCAACATCAACCATGTATTTACATTAAAACAAACAAACAAACAAATCCTTTTCCCCAGAATCTTCAGGTGTTTGCGGCAGAATAGATTCCACGTTAGCTGAGTCTATCCTGTTTGGGAAACTAGAGAAGTCCTTCTTTGTTTATTCCTTCTACCTGGAATGATCTTTTGCATTTTTTTTACGTCCTTCCTTGTTCTAGTCACTCTTGGGTCTGGCTTCCCAAACCCTACTCCTTCAGCCAGAAATAATCACTCTCCTCTCTGCACAACCATACTACATTATTTAATATCTGCCTTATGGCACAGCCATGCCCCATTTAATAATAGCTATTGGAACGCCTTGAATTTTGACGAAAAGGGCATGTATCCACAGTCAAACCTGTAACACAGTATTATCTATAAGCACAGTGTAGTGGGGGAAAAAAGGCAACATTGAGTGCTACTTACTAAGTGCCTTAACTTCTTTTTACTTATCTATAATATGAATTAGCACACCCACTCTACTTACTTTGCAGAATTACAGGGGAGAACATAAAAACTGTTTATATAAAAGGGCTTTCTTAATTTTAGTGAATTAGATACATCTAAAATATGTTTTATTCCACACGGCATCAGTGTTTGTTCAATCAAGAGACAGCATCTCAAAGGGTATATTTTATGATTTCATGGAAATGCAGTGAAGAACATTTGGAGAGGACGTGACGTGCATGTTCATTAAAATGAATCGTTCATTCAAAGAGAAATAAACTTAATGATGAAAATAGCAAACCTACATTGCATTTGATGTTCTGGGGGAATTATAAACTGCAAGCATGTCACATACATACAGAAGAAACATTTCCTTGGTATTTGAAGGAGCATAAAATAACTTAGAAGGTGTGTGAAAATACAGTCTAGCTGCCCCATCTGTTGAGTTATCAGATTTCACTGTTAATGCAAGTTTCCTTATCCCCTCTCCAGCATTTTGGTCCTGGAATCTGTGAAAGGACTCAACGAAATTAGGTCTGTGAAATTATTATTGCTTGAGTATGCATAGTTTAGTGGTTAAGAACACAGGATCTGGGGGCAACCCAGTGGCTCTGTCAGTTGAGCATCTGACTCTTGATTGCAGCTTGGGTCACGATCTTGAGGTTTGTGAGTTTGAGCCCCACAGTGGGTTCTGTGCTGACAGTGCAGAGCCTGCTTGGGATTCTCTCTCTCTCTCCCTCTCTCTCTGCCCCTTCCCAACTTGTGTTGTCTCTCTCTCTCTCTCTCTTTCTCAAGATAAATAAAAAAAACTTAAAAAAAAAAAAAAAAAAGAACACAGGATCTGGAGCCAGACTACCTGGGTATAATTTTCTAATTCTATGACCTTGGACCATGATTTAAACTCTCGGCTGTGTTATCTGTAAAACGGAAATAATATTTCTTACCATTAATACTCCTTGTTGTGAGTATTAAATGAGTTATTACAAGTAGGGTTTGGAACAACACCTGTCATATATGTAGCAGCTACAAGGACAAGACATGTACTACTGGCCAGGCAATGGGTTAAGTACTCGGAATATGAAGCTGAACAGGGTGCTTCCAACAAAAAGGTAGGAAACTCATCTTGAGCTAAACATTTGTCAGAGAGCACAGATTAATGGTTGGATAGCAAGAGAAACCAAAGAAACTCGGCAAAAATCTTGATGTAAACCATCAAATTACCTTTGAAGCATTGAAGGGAAGGTACATTTAGCTCTCGTTACCTGGAGTGATAGAAAGAAGCAGTGTGGCTTTAAAGAGCATAATGTCATCAGGAGGGTCCAGTTTGTCTTAGGCTATCTTACTGAAGTCAGCATTAAAATGATCTTTCGTTTTATGAAGACACCAGTCCATCATGGAAAGAATCAGTACATAGCTTGACAAAGGAAATCCAGTCTGATTCATTATGTGGTCATAGATAATTCACCGAATATATAATACAGATAGAGGAAAATCAGCATCAGGAAATGTTCTCAAATGAAACAGGAATTCGACATCAGCGTAAAATCATTTTTTTCTAGAGAGGGGGTTAAAAATCTCGGAATCTGTTCTATTATTGCATTAAACTAAATCATTTTTTTAACATTTATTCATTTTTGAGAGAAGACAGAGACACAGTGTGAGTAGGGGAGGGGAAGAGAGAGAAAGACACAGAATCCGAAGCAGGCTCCAGTCTCCAAGCTGTCAGCACAGAGCCCAACGCAGGGCTCGAACTCACTGATGTGAGATCATGACCTGAGCTCCAGGTGGACGCTTAACCAACTGAGCCACCCAGAACCCCTAAACTAAATTCTTACTGTAAATGAAGTTAACATTTATCTTTAACAATTACATTCTTTGTACTGTTCGAGTATACCTTCTCAGAAACTTCTGGTTGTTAGAATAACTCCCTCTTTGGTGGAGTACAGAAGGAGCTATGGTTTCTCATGGAAATAGAAGCTTCCTAATATTAGAAAAAAAAAATCAGTGACAAAACTAAATTGTGGAATAATGAATAATTATCGGTTGTGTTTGTCATTTTTACAACCTTCATTTTAAGTGACCTGTCTTTTTGGAAACGTGGAATGTAAAGCTGGTAAAATTCTGATCTTCATTCAGAATATTTGTAAATCCTTGTTTACTTTGTTTCCCTTTCTCCTTGGGCTTCTGTTGCAAACTGGTGGTCACATCATAATGAAACATTATGAATTGCCTGCTATACGTTTTTTCCACTTTTCCCAACCATAAGCCTAAAGGGGTCATGGGAAAATTCATTTAAAAGAAAATTATTCATTTTTACTATTCTATTCATTTTTACTAGATTCATTCATCAAATTATTTTTCTTAGTAACAATTGAGGTAAGCTGTAATATAGAAACTATATTCATTTTGAAACAGTTCTAAGAATGCAGGAAAGAAACAAAGACACATGCAGAGACAAAAACTAATTGAGCATCTTTTTGTGACAATGCAGAAGTACAATGACTTTGGAGTTGCAAGCGCATTCAGAAATAAAGACCTCAAAGTTCAACATGACATTTCTAAAACTTTTGAGGGAAATCTATCAAATGGGGGCATACAAACACAGTACTTCAACCCTTATCATAAGCTACTATGTTTCATACATTTAAATATTCCTCTTTTTTTTCTGCCACAAGCACGGAATTCTGAACTCCAGCAGACAATGAACAGAAGCCCAAAGATCAATGTGTTTGTAAAGGATTATATTGCCGCCATTGCTTCCCATACTATTGGTTTATGTGAGAAACTTAACTCTTTCAGACTTTTTAGTAATTCACTCCTTTTGTCTATGTCAAGATGAAGTGGTCCCTTGTTTCTAACAATGGGCCACATCATCAAAGCCCCTGGAAATGCACAAAGCAAGGGGGAATGTCACACTGTGCAAATGGCCTTCAGCTTGACTGCCATGGTAGTGTCACCATTGTGTCACATGCCGGCAAAGCCACTGCCACAGAGGATAGAGAGCCATTGGGCTGGGCCATTTCCCTGGATGGAAGAATTCACTTACAATACAAATACACTCCATGACCGAACTCTTGGGACAGACTTTACTTATTGATAGCAGCAAATCATGATTCTCAACCCTGTCTGCAAGATGCCTAGAAATAAAAGCAAAGAATGGGGAATGATAATCAGAGAAGACGGTGTTGAAAAACAATCCTTCCCCATGGCGAGAATGGCATATTCTATTTAGAAATAATTCCTCTTGGGTTTTGTTTGTGTGTGCTTCCTCTGTTCATGACAATCTGGCCATCCTGGCACAACAGAATCTCATGTTTCAGATTGGCAAATGAGGACTATTTTCCACAGATGTTGGATGCAAACAATATGGGAAGAAAAATAAGGGGGGGGGGTTTACTATTAAGCAATACTTTGTCCTATAACTACTGCAGTTAGGTTCTTCCTTCCATCTGCACAAACCTATTTTATCACCATTCACACTATGTTGTGATTTTAAAGCCAATGTCTCTTTCCTTCATGAGCCTATGCCCTCCTTGTGGGCACGATGATATCCCTCTTATTTTTCTACTGTTTTTAAATTTTGCAAACCTGCTATTTGGATATGGTTTTAAAAAAATCAGTATGGGGCGCCTGGGTGGCTCAGTCGATTTAAGCGGCCGACTTCGGCTCAGGTCACGATCTCACAGTTCGTGAGTTCGAGCCCCGCGCCGGGCTCTGTGCTGACAGCTCAGAGCCTGGAGCCTGTTTCAGATTCTGTGTCTCCCTCTCTCTGACCGTCCCCCGTTCATGCTCTGTCTCTCTCTGTCTCAAAAATAAATAAATGTTAAAAAAAATTAAAAAAAAATCAGTATAGAAATGTATACAATGGATAGGAACTTTCCCAACCATGATTGGTTTTCTTGCGCACGTCCTTCAAGAGATTTTCCGTGCACGCACACGTCTGTAACAAAACGGCACTGTTATAAAACCTATTCTGAGCATTATTTATTTCTCTTTAACAGTATTTTTCACAAAGCTTTCCACATGACCCTATGATTAACCTCTTCCTTCTGAATAACAGCAAGACATTCCTTTTTCTGGATATCACGTATTTATTTAACAGATTTCTTATGAACAGACATTTGCATCATTTGTTTTTTTGATAAACAAAACCTCAATGAACATCCCCCTTTGTTCCTTTGAGCACCTATCTGAGAATACCTATATATTAAATTTGTAAAATCCAAAAGCGTATGATAGTCTCTTTGCCCACATTTTAGTGCCATGTACTACTAAACATGATGACCTTTTCCAATTTGGTAAATAAAACATGGCATTTTGTCTAAATAAGTGTTTTTGAAAATTATGGGTAAATTTGAACATTTAAAAATATGTCGTCTTAATTAGCCTGGGGTGCTAGAATACGAATAGCATAGACTGGGTGGCTTAGACAACTTAAATCTATTCCCCATTGTTCTGTAGGCTGAGATGTCAAAGATCAAGGTGCTGTTTGGTAGCTGGGGAAAGTCACTTTCCTGGTTTGCCTCATCAGCTGCTTGGTGTATCCTTACACAGTGGAGAGAGAATCCACCTCTCCTGTGTCTCGCCTTGGAAGGGCGCTCATCCCATTCATGTGGGCTCCACTCTCCTGACTTAGCCTCAAAGGCCCCACCTCCAAATACTATCGTTTTGGGTATTAGGGCTTCAACATACAAGTTTTGGTGGGACACGAACTTTCAGACCACAGAACATGTATATATTCCATTTATATTTTATAAGCCATTTGGGAGCATAATAGTAAATAGTTTTGTAAAGTATTGCAGGAGCAGATTTTAAGGTGTGTTCTCTCCTTTTAGAGTATAATGTATCAAGTTCAATGTATTTTCTTATTTATTAAGTTGTTTTCTATCCTTACCTATTTGTCTATGTGGTCTGTCACAGACCGACTTGAAGAGTAAAGTCTCCAACTACTATTGGGTTTTTCCCTTTTTCTTCTTTTATTTCTTATCATTTTCACTTATGACTTCTGATTGTGCATATGCATATAGTTTATTAAAGCACTTATTGCTATAAATTATCTTTCTTTTTTAAGTTTATTTTGAGAGACAGATATATATATATATATATATATATATATATATATATATATATATATATCTACATACACACACACACACACACACAGAAAGAGTGACAGAGAGAGTATGAATCTCAGGCAGGCTCCACACTGTCAGTGCAGATCCCGAAGCGGGGCTCGAAATCATGAACCATGAGATCATGACCTGAGCTGAAGTTGGATGCTTCACTGACTGAGCCACCCAAGCACCCCAATAAATTATCTTTCTTATCTCATTTAATGCTTACTATCCTAAGTTCAGCATTTTCTGATATTAACATCAAAATTCCTGATTTTTAATTTTTTTTAATGTTTTTTTATTTATTTTTGAGACAGAGAGAGACAGAGCATGAGCAGGGCAGGGGCAGAGAGAGAGGGAGACACAGAATCTGAAGCAGACCCCAGGCTCTGAGCTGTCAGCACAGAGCCCAACGCGGGGCTCGAACTCATGGACCACAAGATCATGACCTGAGCCAAAGTCAGATGCTTAACCAACTGAGCCACCCAGGTGCCCCTAAAATTCCTGATTTTTTTATTTTTCTTGGTATATTTTGCTCATCCTTTTACTTGTAACATTTTGGAGTTATTGGAGTTATTTTAGAGTCATGCCATTTTGTTTTACATGCCCTATTTTTAATAATTCTTTAGATGTTCATCTTCTGCTTCATAGAATGTGTTTTGTTTTGTGTCTTTGTTTATCTTCTAGTAACTGGGAATTTGCTTCTCCCCCCCCCACCCCCATTGAAATGTAATCTTTATAATTGGATATAATTTACTTAAATCTGTATTCCTTGATTAGTCCCTTTCAGGCAGCATCTATTAGCTGCCCACTATGAAAATGAAGAACTGACATACTACCTTTCATCCTTCACTGAGATGAGGCATTCCCCAAACTGTACCATCTGATTTTTGCTCATTATATTATTTTTAGTTCTCCTAAGTTATATCTCTAACATGTTAAAATATTCTTTTCTTGACCTATCGTCTAGAGACAGTATCTTTTAACACACACCCTGCTGTGAAAGATATGTCAGTCAACATACTTATATTTGTTATGTCTTATCTTTTCCTTCTCATGCCACCAATTTGTGTCCGTTAGTCTTATCACTACTTCTATATTTTTGTGGTTTATAACATTTATATTCTATTCAGAGATGTGAATTCCAAGTATCACAAGGCCAGACATCTGAGAAACTCTTCAGACTCAACAATCTACAGACTCTATGCAATCCCTATCAAAATTCCAATGGCATTTTTCGCAGAAATAGAACAAACAATCCAAAAATTCATATGCAACTCCCAAAGACTCTGAATAGCCAAAGCAATCTTGATAAAGAAGAACAAAGCTAGAAGCAAGACATGTGTTGATTTCAAATTATACTACAAAGCTGTAGTCATCAAAACAATATGGTACGGGCATAAAAACAGACACAGATTAATTCAACAGAATAGAGAGGCCAGAAATAAACCACACATGTACGGTCAATTAATTTACAACAAAGGAGACAATAATATACAACAGGGAAAAGACAGCCTCTTTAACAAATGGTGTCAGGGAAACTGGACAGCCACATGCAAAAGAATGAAACTTGACCACTTTGTTACACCATATACAAAAATTAACTCAAAATGGATTGAAGACAGGAATCTTAGACCTGATGCCATAAAACTCCTAGAAGAAAACAGGCAATAAGCTTCTCCTGACATGGGCCTTGGCAATAATTTTTTGTATTTGGTACCAAATGCCAAGGCAACACAACCAAAAATAAACAAATGGAAGTCCATCAGACATTAGACGATACACTTCCATAAAATACGAACACCATAACAAAACGAAAAGGCAACTTACCAGAGTAAAATATCTTCAAATCATGTATTTGACAAGATGTTAATGCCCAAAATATATCAAGAACTCATATAACTCAAATGCAGAAAACAAACAAATTTGTTTAAATAAATGGACAGAGGACCTCAATAGACATTTTCCCAAAGATGACATTTAAATGGGCAAGAGGCACATGAAAACGTGGTCAATATCACAAATCATCAAGAAAATGCAAACCAAAACCACAATGAGATATCATCTCCCATCTGCCAGAATGGCTATTATCAATAAAGGTAAGAAATAAGTGTTGGTGAAGATATGGAGAAAAAGTAGTCCTTGTGCACTGTTAGTAGGAATATAAATTGGTGTAGCCATTATTTTCATTCTTATGTGGATCCTGAGAAACTTAATAGAGGACCGGGGGGAAGGGAAAGGGGAAAAAAAAGTTACAAAGAGGGAAGGAGGCAAACTATAAGAGACTCTTGAATACTGAGAACAAACTGAGGGTTGATGGGGGGTGGGGGAGAGTGGAAAGTGGGTGACGGGCATTGAGGAGGGCACCTGTTGGGATGAGCACTGGGTGTTGTATGGAAACCAATTTGACAATAAATTAAATATATTTAAAAAAAAAGAATATGGAACTTGCTCAAAAAAATTTAAAAAAAAAAGTATGTGCCCCATGTTCAATGCAGCATTACTTACCATAGCCAAAACCTGGAAACAATCTAAGTGTCAATTGATGAATAAATGGATAAAAAAAATGTGGTATATATTCACAATGGATTGTTACTCAGCCATAAAAAAAAGCATTCTTGTCATTTTAGAGAAGTCTCATTATACTAAGTGAAATAAGTCAGAAAGAAGAAAACAAAAACTATATGATCTCACTTATATGTAGAATCTACCCTCTCCCCCCACCAACGTTGGTAAAAAAAATAACAAGCTCATAAATACAGATATCAGATTGGTGGTTGCCAGAAGTGGGTAAAAAGGTACAAACTTCCAGTTATAAAATACATGAGTCATGGGGATCTAATGTACAGCATGGTGACTATGGTTAATAATACTGTTATATATTTGAAAGTTGTCAAGAGAGGAGATCTTAAAACTTACTGGAAAACATGTGATAGATGTCAACGAGATTTGCAGTGATCATTTCAAAACATACACAAACACTGAGTCATTATGTTGCACACCTGAAACTAATACAATGTTATATGTCAATTATACCTCAATTAAAAGGATGTGGAAGAAAAAGATTTTATCAGCCTATCCATATTATTTCTTCATAGCTAAACCTGTAACATATAAAAGCCATCAAAGGTGTATCTGTGTATACCTGATGAAACATAATGAAATTGGAAATTAGTCCCTATGTATTGTACACACAAAAAATAATGCATTATTGATTATGTTAGCACTGGGGACTCTGAGAGAATAAAATATTCTTACTGACATTTTAAGTTAAAAAAAATTTGGAAACATAACAAAGCCAGACATCTAAGAAACTCTTCAGATCCAAGCATCTCTTTATAATTCATTCTAGTTCAGACGTACGTGCTTGTAGCTAAGCCAGAATTGACCTGAGCTGAGGCCCAAGGCCAAATGCTGTTTACCTGTCTCACACGTCTCTGACATGGACATGCACACACGTGAATGTTTGCTGGGTTAGAGAACACTCTTTAGATGTTCACGGGGTGCCTTTTTAACTTGGGTTGCTTATTCATGTGGAGTTTTGCCTCTGATTGAATATAAATCTATGGCAGGGGGCTTAGATACCTCATTCCAAACTTGGAAGAATTCCTACTCCTTTCTGAGCATGTAGTAAGGCCAAATTCCACTTCTTGTGGAACTCATTTGGTTTCTGATGGAAGCTTTCATCTAGGAGAACTCTAAGCCCTCTATGAAAAATGTCAAGCTATCATGAACTTAGACTTTCTGCATTTTGGCTGTTGCACAGAAACTTTATGAAGCTAAGAAAAAAAAAAAACCAAATAGCAAAGCCATGGGGTGTTATTTGTGCAGACTTGATAATGTGTCACACTCCAGTGTAAGCTCTGAGCTATGGACTGCTTGTTTTAAAGCCTAGCCCCACCTCATTGATGTGTTGAAGGACTGTGAAAAAATCCTTAGCTTTCAAAAGTGATAAATGACCATACTCCACTTCCATTTAAGCCCTGGAAATACTTAAAAAAAAAAAAAAAAACTTAAGATGGATCACATATGATGAGGAATCTGGGCAAAACATTCTCTGATAGCAGGAGCAGAGATGATAGCAAGTATTGAAAAGTCATGAGACCAGTGAACAAGGTATCTGAAGATAGTTGCAAAGAAATAAAAGGTTACCAGCAGTATCCAACCTCTATTTCTTTTGAGTTTGTCTTAACAATGTATGCAACTATTTGGGTGCCTTGATCAGAGATAAATGAAATCACTTGCCGCTTAAAATAGAACGTGATTTATTGCCCAGCAATGTGTCGACAGGAAAGGATTCAGCCATTCATCCATACATGTTTGGATGAGAAAAACAGAAGGAAAAAAAAGAAAAAGAAAAAGCATAGAATTGGGCAGTTCAAATGAACTTTAGATTCTTTCAAGGGAAGAAGCACCAGACCCAAGCAGTGAAAAAATGCCCTCTTACATTTACTTTAATGACTATTTTTATTCTGAAGATGCATCATTGCATTTTGACATTTGAGAACTTTTTATGGATTCTAAGACAAGCAAGTACCAACAAAAAATATTCATACTTTTCCTCGCAGCTTTGCCATCACGTACAAAAACAGTTAAGAGTTCAGTTTGGACTGGAAGCTCTCCAAGGGCAAGGGTAAATTTTTTTTTTCTTACTCTACAATATTCTACACTGCACCATATATGGGGAAAAAACATGATATAAAGAAAAAATTGAACTTTCAAAATGCACATGTCTGCTATTAAAAGAAATCAGCTGAGGGGCGCCTGGGTGGCTCAGTCAGTTAAGCCTCTGACTTTAGCTCAGGTCATGATCTCATGGTCTGGGAGTTCAAGCCCCACATCAAGCTCTGTGTTGACAGATCAGAGCCTAGAGGCTGCTTCTGAATTCTGGGTCTCTGCCTCTCTGCTCCTCCCCAGTTCGTGCTGTCTCTCTCTCAAAAATAAATAAAAATTTTTTAAAAATTTAGAAAAAAAGAAAGAAATCAGCTGAAATGCTAATCATTGAATATTTCCAATAATATAAAGTAGGCCCTTCTGAGTGTGTATTTTTTAATTTATTTTTAAAATTTATTTATTTAAATTCAAGTTAACATACAGTGTAGTATTGGTTTCACAAGTAGAACCTATTGGTTCAAGACTTACATAGAACACCCAGTGCTCATCCCAACAAGTGCCATCCTTCATGCCCATCACCATTTTAGCCCACCCATCTCCCCTCCAGCAACCCTCAGTTTGTTCTCCGTATTTAAGAGTCTCTTATGGTTTGCCTCCCTCTGTTTTTACCCTATTTTTTCCTTCCCTTCCCCTATGTTCATCTGTTGTGTTTCTTAAATGTCACATATAAGTGAAATCCTGTAGTATTTGTCTTTCTCTGACTTGCTTTGCTTAGCATAAGACACTCCAGTTCCTCCACATTGTTGCAAATGGCATTATTTCATTCTTTTTTGATCGCCCAGTAGTATTTCATTGTATATACCTACCACCTTTTTTTTTTAATCTATTTATCAGTTTTGAACCAAGGAGTAAAGGTCTTTTGCTTAATGGAGAAGAAAGAATCTGATGTTTATTCTGCAATGCAGTTTCTCACTCCTAATTTTCAGAAGTCATCATCTCTTTGACATAAAAATGATAGTTCAGACCTCCAGTTTTGAGTCCAACATGTAAGAAGCTTTGAAATCACTGCTCCACCCTAATAACCACTGGAAAGAGGAATACACTGAGAAGTCAACTCTTCTTAGATCTGTCAGAGAAGTGAGGTCACAGGGAAAACCACTGCTCCCCAAGCTGACAATACAGGTGGATAAAGAGAATCACAACTTACCAGAGCAGAAACCCTTGCAGGAACTTGTGTGGACCTGAACAGCAATGAGCAAATTGCTGGAGGCTCAGTGTCGACAAGCCTGAAAGTTAAAAACTCCAGGAGGACCCAATCATACACAGTTCCCAAGTTGTTGTGAGTTTCACCTCCAGGAGCTCCAACCCATTTTTGTCAGGGAGCCTCAGAGAAAACCCCCTAGTACAGAGGGCAAATGAGAGCGAGTGGAACCATGTTGGAATGCACCAGAGCACTTTACTCTTAACAAGGCCTGACCCCAGAGGAAACTCGTTAACCAAAGCCTAACCTGCTGGGCTTTCTTCAGAGGCGACCTGACTTGGGAGGAGGGACATACCCACCTCTACTCCCTCTAGCCATCCTATCCCGCCTGAAAGGAGGGGCAACAAAAAAACCCAAGAAGCACCTGTGAAGATCACAGCCCAAGGACACGTGCTCCTGAAAAGCTGAGACCAATCACTGGACCACAGAACGCTTCCCTCCCCCACACTCACCACTACATTACCCTAGTTCTTTTTTACCTAATACATCACATCCACCTTTCAACAAAAATTTATAAGGCATAGTAGAAAGCAAAAACAAAGCTTGAAAAGATGGAGAAAGCATCAGAACTAGAGTCAGATACGACACAAATGTTGGAATTACCAGACCAGAACTTTAAAAAAACCTGTAATTAACATGCTAAGGGATTTAATGGAACAGTAGACAACATGTAAGAACAGGTGGATAATGTTAAGCAGAAAGATGGAAATTCTAAGAATAAAAAAGAAGTGGCAAAAATCAAGATCACTATGCCTGGTGGTCTCATACATTGGACACAGCAAAGGAAAGAATCTCTGAGACTGAGGACAGGATGATAGAAACTCCTAAAAGTGAAAATAAAAGAGAAAAAAGACAGAAGAAAAACCACAACAAAGTATCCAAGAACCGTGGGAGAACTATAAAAGATGTAAACACATGGAATGGGAAGAGCAGAAGGAAAGGAAACAAGAAAAAGGAACAGAAACAGTTGTTAAACAATAATGACTGAGAATTTCCCCCAATTAATGTCACACATTAAACCACAGATTAAAGAGAGAAAGTTGGTGAAATAGACAAAGAAATTAATTGGAACAGAATAAAGAGCCAGAAAGGACCCACATAGATGTAGTCAACTGACCTTTGAGGAAGGAACAAAGGCAATATAATGGAGCAAAGAGTCTTTTCAACAAATTCTGGAAAAAACTGGACAGCCATGTAAAAAAAAAATACAGACCGTGTGACCTTCTCCAAAATTAATTCAAAATGGATCATAGACCCAAACATAAAATGCAAGACTATAAAACCCCTAGAAGATAGTATAGAAAAAAGCTCCACGTGACCGTGCGCATAATGAAAACTTTTTAGATACATCATCTGTGAAAGAGATCACTGACGAGAGACCCATCTGGCAAAGGACTGTCATTCAAAACATACAAAGAACTCTTTAAACAGGAAGAAAATAAATGATTAAGAAATGGACCACAGACCCTTAACAGATACCTCACCAAAGAAGATACTCAGATATGAAAAGAAGTTCGACATCCTATGTCATTGGGGAATTGCAGATAACACCCCTACGAGAGTAGCCTAAATCTGGAACACTGACAACACCCAATACTGGTGAGAATGTGGAATAGCAGTGACTGTCATGCATTGCTGGTGACAATTCGAAATGATACAGGCACTTTCAAAGATAGGTTGTTGGTTTCTTACAGACCCAAACATACTCGCCATACGATCCAGCGATTACACTCCTTGGCATTTACCCAAATACATCGGAAACTTATTTCCACACAACAACCTGCACCACAGATGTTTATTCGTAACTGACAAACCTTGGAAACACCCAAGATGTTCTTCAGCAGGTGGATGGATCCACAGTGGTACACCCAGGCAATGGAATATTCTTCAGTGCTGAAAGAAAACGGCCTATCAAGCCATGAAAAGAAAACTCAAATTCATATTACTAAGTGAAAGAAGCCAATCTGAAAAAGCTACACGCTGTATGATTTCAGCTATATGATATCGTAGAAAAGGCAAAACTACGGAGACAATAAAAGGATCTGTGGTTTCCAGGGGTTAGTGGGGAGGGAAGAATGAGATAGAGCACAGAGGGTTTGGGGGCCAGCCAAACTAGTCTATATAATAATACAATCATGGATACGTGTCATTAAACATTAGCCAAGCCCAGAGAATGTACATCATCAAGAGTGGACTTTAATATACACTATTGACTTTGAGTCATAATGAGGTGTGAGTGTACGTTTGTCAGTTGTGACAAATGTACCACTTTGGTGCAGGATGTCAATATTGGGGTCGTGTATGTGGAAGGGCAGGAAGTATATGGGAACTCTGTACTTTCTCCTCAATTTTGCTGTCAACCTAAAATTGCTCTAAAAAATAAAGCTCATTAATTTATTTAAAAAGGAGTATTTGACTTACAGGAGATGATGCCTATATTAAAAAAGTACTTGCCATTTTTACAGCAACATTATTCCAAAAAGGTTAGGACTTTTCCAGAAATTATCACATGGACATTTTTTTTCCCTGTCATTATTTCGCTGACGTGGTCATCTGCTGGAAACCCCAGATGTTACTCATACGGGAGAAGGTAAAGGGATTTAAACAGCCCAGAAGATTCATGAGCTGAGCAGTTTAAATCAGGATTTGAAATACTAATTTTTCCTCTTCATGGTTACATCCATGACGCCATCCTGTAAGAATCTATGGAAAGACCAGTCAGCCCAGCGATGTGCTTTATGTCATTCTGCTAATTGTGGAAAATCGCATCTATAGATCTCTTCCTTCTTAATCCTTCTACAATGATAATTTTGGTAAATTTGAGTTTCCACCAACTATTTCAGTAACTCTTAAAGCTATTTTATGTTATTTTCCAATATTTGGAATTTTCAAATATTACACATCACATGTTCTGCCAATTCTATGAGGAAGAACAGTAGCAGTATGTTTTCTTTTGGTGTGAATAAACCAGAGTCAAGTGAAACGAATTACCTTGACCATGATCATACAAGGCATCAAAACTGGAAATTTGTCACCCATCCTGCCAACTCCATATTTCCTCTTGTTTCTATCATTCTCACATGATATTGATTTAGAGCATGTATGTTCCTCTTGATCCTAGACAGAATTTGTAGTCATAAGAATAATCCCTTCCACAGCGCTGCAAAAATAAGCAATGAAGATAGTATGGTATGGGGCACCTGGGTGGCTCATTGGTTAAGTGTCTGACTTCAGTTCAGGTCATGATGTTGTGGTTCGTGGGTTCAAGGCCCACGGTGGGCTCTGTGCTGACAGCTCAGAGCCTGGAGCCTGCTTTGGATTCTGTGTCTTGCTCTCTGCCCCCTCCCCCCACTCATGCTCTGTGTTTCTCCATCTCTCAAAAATGAATAAACATTTTTAAAAAATTTAAAAAAAATTTTAAGATAGTATGGTATAAAGAGAGAAGGTAAAATATGCAAGTCTGGAGACAAATAATAACTGGGACTAACCATAAAACTGAGATCAGAATTCCTTAAAAATAATAGCAAAGTCTTCCTTGCATCATAGAGCTATATTACTCAGAAGACATGGTGTGGTCTGTAGGGGGAGTGATGTGGGCAAAGTGGGGGCCTTCAAGGAAGGGTGAGGTGACCCCGCAGATCAGCAGACAGACAAAAATCAAATCAACACCTTCACGTTGTATTTAGGAAAGTGACAGGCCTTCTTCCCCGATCAACAAAGCAAGGGCTATGCACAAGCAAATCTCTCCACTTCCGCGTGCTTTAAGTAACAAGATGCCATGAACAGCTGTGAGTCAAAATATCAAGAAGAAATCCACCACGACCAGAGGATTTGGGTGCTGGTTGATCACACCCGAAAGAGCTGAAGTCACCAGCCAGTTCTGTCATTGGATAAAGGGCTGTGCCCTCACCACCTCTCGAGGCCATTGGTGGTTTCACCAGATTCCTCCAAGGTTTTCCTGGAGAACTTGTTTTCTCTTAGCCCCTGAGCCCAATTCTAAAAATCTAAGAGCTCTGACTATAAAGTGGTGAGTCTAGTTTTGAGGAAAAAAATGAATAATTCGGATGTAAACACCCAAGCCAATGTTTTCCTTGAAGTAATCAAGATTATTCGAAAACTAGCTGCCTTGGGTTAAGTCAGACTGTCTATAGAGCCAGTAGCAGTCAAAAAGGAATTGTATTGTATTATGTATCGTCTTGTGTCATGTAATATGTAAAGCGACATGACAATGTTTTAGTACATTGTGCTGAGGCATTGAGCTTTTGTTTAATAGCACCGTGACTTTGTATCATGTGTAATATTTAAGACTGACTTTTGCTTTAAAAGTGTCTAAAGCCTTTAATGAAGTACATAATGTTCTTATATTTGTTCATTCAGTCAAAATCATTTAATGGAAACCATTTTATACATGTTAGGTGCTGAGCTCATCAAAGAATCAGATGCCTTACTAAGGGAAAGGGCGCTCTATTAATAACCAAAAAGGCATTTTCTAGTAATTAATTTGGCCACATGGTTCCTCAATGCAGGCTTAATGGTATTCACTGCCAATCACCTTCTACTTTTCTCTATGAGGGAAAATAGCAATATTTTGAGCCTCTGCATCTTTTTTTCCAAGGCTTCCCCCCTTTTTTTCTCCACTCTTTAAATAATACATTCTCCTGGAGCTCAACATCTCAGGCAAGCACAAAAAACCCCTGCCTTTCATCCTGCTGTTTTAAAATCATCTTTGCCAAGCGACTCAACTCTGGTTTGTTTTCTGCCAGAAATAAAATCTACCTGCAGTACACATAAAATATTCGGGACATTTTTAAAATTTAATTTGCAGCCGCAATTCAAGCTTAAAGGCCACTGCTATGTATCAGTGCCTAGAGATTTAGTGAGAATTATTAAAGTGAATCTTCTGAAAACGAGTGCAATATGAAGAAAATAGTCAATCCAGTTCTATAACATGGTCGTCCATTTCTCCTGGTCTCTGTTAGTTGGCTGTGAGTCCAAAAGTCTCATGTGGGTTCCACTACCCATCTACAGGGGTAAAGAAGCCTGTCTGTGTATGGGTATAAACAATGGTGATGAATAGCTTTGTACCACAGTGCCTTTTCCCAAAGTGGCAATTCATAAATAGATCTCATGCTATGAGTTCGTATGTTATGTGGAGCCTAGGACTCTTGAGTAAGGTCACCTTCCAATTCAGTGCTTCCCAGAAAACTAAGATGAGGACTCCTTCACGGCTGAATAATTAGTCTAAAAATCTCCCAAGAAAGAGAGAATCCAGTTCCTATTGTTTTTTTTTTTCTGATAAAATGAACACTGAACAGAAATATGTGCATTCGAAGAAGTCTGGCTTATGGCATTTTCAGTAAACAGTGCTTATTGAATGTATAAACTTTCTGGACTTCAGTTTTTCCAGATGTGAAATGAAAATGGGTCAGAATAACGTGCTCTGAGCTCCTTCCTTCCAGCCCATACATTGTATGCACCAGCGTCAGGGTTTTGGCTTGGGTTTGTGGACTCCTTACTTGGACAATGGGAAATGAGGGTTGTGGTAATGATGTGCTGAAGCGGTTTGTACAGGCATGTGAGAGCCAGTTATTAAATTTTCAGGAATTCTGTGAGCCAGCTGTTAAACCCAGCCATTATTAAAACTGAAGTATAAAAACCTACAATTCAATGCTTTGTATTTTTACAGGTAACAATACTCAAAACTCAGCAATTTTCATTATTTCACTACCTTCTACTATGAGGAATGATCTTGAGGTCATTTACATCTATCGTGCTTGTATTGTGGAAATACTATGCAATTGTATGATAATGATCATGTCTTCTTAACTCCACATCCTGTGACACCATATTGGTACTTTCCAGTTGGCTATGGTGGGAGTATTTATACCATGGAAATGGAAAAATGCTACAAATCAATGCCTTTTAATCTTCTCAGAGAGCTGGTTTCAGAGAGCATACTGCTGGGGTCACCAGGCTGAGACCAAAGAGAGAAGGGAGCCATGAATTTTAAATAAGAGTATGAGAGTGCTCCCATAAAGCAGACCATACAGATGTTTCCACAGAGCAAATTTCACAAGGCAAATTTTTATGTGGAAACCCCTGGGTCATATATTCTCTTTAGCCTGTGTCAAGTCTGGTCCTGTGAAGAAGAGAGTGAAGGAATAGTCTACAATGCAAGCAGAATTCTAAGAAAGTTTAAGTCTGGCCAGTGGGGATTCTTTGAGCCAAAGTGGACTGTCAAAGGAATCCCTCATTTCACAGTCAGAAAAAGCTTTCTTTGGGTTGCCCTCCTGCACTCAATCCCTGTGAGAGAGCAGCCTGTCAGAACCATGGCCTTAGGGCAGATGTTGTGGAGGTAGGGACAGGGACAGAGAGACAGAACACAGGAAAGTGCAGGGAAGAAGATGGTGGGACCTGGAGAGGACACCAGAGACCAGCCAACAGTGTAACATGGCTGTAAAACAGGGATCAATAGAAGCAAAACGTGGGAGATGTCAATCATCACATGTTTAGTTAAAATCAACTCTCCTGTAACATCTATTCATAAACACAACAGAAATGCTCTCAGCATCCAAAATCACTGTAGCTGGTACTCTAAGCTTTGTGGGTAAAAATATCCAAGACGTGACTTGAGCTTTGAAATAAAGTAAGGAAATATTTTGCTAGATAGTCACAGTCTTGTCCTACATCCCTTCAGATTACCAGCTTCCTGAACTTGCAGCTGTCATCGTGAACGGCTGCAATCGTAGGATGGGACGACAGGAGCAACATCTCCAAGCCACCTGAGAAGAATGACAAGGAAGAGCAAAGCCAAACCCTCAGTGCCAAAGTAAGCAGGAGCCGTTATTCATTCATTCAATCTATCGATCTCTATTGTACCCATATCATGAGTCAGACATTAGTGTTCTTGTGATACAGCAGTGAACCATTCAGAAAAGACCTTGCCCTCATTCAGCGTACATTCTAGCTGAAAAGTCAGACCATGAAAGAATAAACAAAGAGATCAAATAGTATTTAACTTCAGAGACCAAGCTTCCATGAAGGCAATTAGCCAGGGTAATAGGATACAGGGTGATGGTTTTTTCCCCACACAAGTGGCTAGGAAACACCTTTCTCAAGAAGTAATGATTGAGCAACAGCCCACATTAGAGCTTTCCCCTTTCCTGATGAAGACTATAAATTCGATTCCAGCTATTCTAGCTCCCTCTGGCTAAGAATAATTGCATATCAACTAACACAACCTCCGTTTGATATTGACCTCATTTTCTACCACTTGCTCAAGAGATAACAGATATTATAGATAAATACATTGAAGCAGAATAGTCTATGCTAGCTTCTTTATTCCAAGAGCAATTGTTATAAAAATTCCTGCAATGTTTTGGGGGATAATAGTAAATTATTAAAGATAATAATAACTAGAATCCCATGAATATGTAAGCAAGCCACAGGGATTTTTAAAAAGCTTTACTTTTTTTCTTTAAAAACAAGTTTTTCTTTTAATTTTTTTCTCAAGCTATCAAAAGGGTGCAAAATAAAAAGTTCTTACACATGTAGATGTGTACAATTTAACATCATTATCTTAGATTATTAAATTCCATCCAATTTGGGATAATAAGGATGATAAAGTAGTTCATATACAAAATATGAGGGGCCCAGAAAGAACTAAAACCCTCTTCTTGCATGTTACACACAGGATTTAGATATTTAATCTGAAGCAAAATAATTCAGCATTTTGGCTTTGATATTTTGACTAACTTATTGTATCATAGAAAAATATTATATTACTGCCAAGCCAGGCTTACCAGTCATCCGTATGAAGTAGGTAATAAGAAAGAGGATCTCTTTCCCATTAACTATAAAATCAATTTTACAACATGACTCCAATCATCGGAACGTGATGGCAAATACTATCTGTGCTTTCTTCATATCCTCCGTGGTGGGTCATGCTTGGTAGAACTCAGGCATGAAGCCTCCAAACCCGCCTGTGATATGTAATGACTACTGTGTCAATATACTTTGGCTTTTGCCTACAATCACTAAATTCTTTACCTTAATTTCAGTATGGCATCTAAAGTTCTATTCTAAACACTTGGGAAGTTATGTCTCAAGTCCCTGATCATGGCTGGCACTTCAGAGAAGACACTGTTCCTACCTGTTCTCCTTACTGTCCTGATGTCCAAGATGGATCTGAAATAAAAAGGCTCAAATGTTAAGTGATCTATTCTCTGTTTTGTGTTGTATTTAGTAGAGGTTACAAGAAATCTGCTCTTAGGTATTTCAAGATGGCTTGTTCCATAACTGCCTTAATCCTATGCTAATAATCAAAAATACCATGGCAGCCTGGCCACTTTGTGGCATATGTGGATTTTTCTATTGCTTTATCATCACTGAAGAAATCCAGGCCAACAACGTAGGAGGAAGAACAGCCCTCCATAAGCCAACAGCCATGCAAGACTTCCAATTTTCTTCCTGAACACACTCCTGATGATTCCTTGATAGTAAATTCAGTGAAGGATGATAAACTGGGGCTTTGATATGTCTAGCATATCTTGTGCCAGTCCATCACACAAGCTCCTTTTCCTCTTCCTGTTGCCCTGTCTCTTGTGGTCCATGCTAGTCGGGTCAGAGGTCTCGAGCAGAATGGAAAGTGGGCTATTTAACAATCTGCTGGGCAGTAGCCACACTGCCCTTGGTAAATGGGCAGCTGATGCCGCGGTGGGAGAACAGCGGGCAGCTATATAACCCTTTCCCTGCCCTTTCCCACCTTGGCCCCCTCCCCATTCCTGCTCCCACCAGACACTTTATCTATCCAGCCTTATTATCTTGCCCTTATGAGCCATCTGCTATTTCTGCTTGTGCCATTATAAGTTTGTTCTTCTAGCCTCAGAGTCTGGGAATGTCACCAGGATTTCTCTCCGCCCCATATATATGTATTTTTCATTAATTCTGTTTGATCAGCCCAGTAGGTCCTTTCACAACTGAAAGAAAGATCTAAAGGTCTGAAAGATTCACATTATGAACGGATATAGGTTATGGAAGTTTTCTTTGATTGTCTCTTCGATTACTATTTCTCCAGGGTGCCTCTGTTCCCCATCTGTATTAGCAACTGTTTCAATATTGGGTCTCCTGCTTGAGTTTTCCTGTTTTGCTTACCCATGATTACCATTTCTGGAATTTTCACTTGGTTGCATTTCATTCTCTGAAACACGAATTCAGCTTTAGCAGTTACTGACCTCTTTTTTTTTTTTAATTGCTCTATTGAAGTTTTAAATTGGGACATCACAGTTTTCAGTTCCAGGAAACTATGGTCCTCTAATTATATCCCTTGTAAGAGTTTAACTCCTATTTATCCAGGTTTTCCTCCATTTTTCACATTAGCTCCACCTCCATAACAGAGGTTTACTGTGGTTTTCCACGTCAGCCTCTTCCCATCGGTCTGAGCTGCAATGTTCCCATCACGTGGTTGCCTTGTTTCTCTGTCTCTTCATGTGAGAGCGTGTTGGCTTTCAACACCTCTGCATCTCTCTGGTTCTTGTTTGTGTACTGACAGCCAGGGTAGGGATTTTTCCTTCAGTGGGCTGCCAGTGATGCCCTTTGTGAAGGCATCTCAGGTCACAAGTCCAAGGAGGGATAGGCTGACCTTAGCCCAACATGCAAACCTTGCCTCCAGAGATGCCATCAGGGAAGGGACAGTTAGCCTTTCTCACGGCTGCATCACACAAACAGCAGAGAATGTCTTTCCTTCCCCCAGGTCAGCTGGCCCTCCTCTCACACCCCCTCTACAGTCCACTCCCATCAATTCCAGTGACTCCCATTTACATGTTGCCTCCCACGCCCCCTGCCCTGCCATTTGCAACTTCTTTCAAGAACTTGATACCTCACTGTGTGGAACCTCTTCAGGTTGCCAAAAACAGTCCCTGACTTTTTCTTAATGGCTGGATTCTCCAGGATAGAAATGTGAAGCCAGGTTACCATCTTTCCAGAAACCCACATCCACACATTTTCAAAGCCTCCTCTATTCTTAGGTGCTGGCAGATGAAATCATACAATTCTTGCTCTCCTAAATTACCACTCTAGTAATAAAATACATATGGAATTTTGTGATAGTACAAAAATAGATCAGGATAAGGTCACACAAATATGTAGCTTTTATAATATTCATTAAATGCTCACTCCTGATTTACCAGCCTCATCATTCATGTGGTTATTGCAAAATGGCTCAGGTTATTAGCTAATTTTTCATAATAGTAATGAGAGCTAACATTTACCAGCTGCCTACTATATGTCAGGCACTGAAGTGTTGTGTACGCACAAAGTTATTAACTTCTCACAAAACCCCTATGAAATAGGTACTTTGAGTTCCAACATATTATAATACAGGAACCAAGGCCCTGAGAAGTTAAGTAACTTACCAAAGTCACGCGCCTAGTAAGATGATTCATTTGCCTGATTAAATAATGAGCTACTTTAAAATAGCTCATGTATCATTGTTTTCTGCATCCCCCACTGTGCTTGGCACTCAGGACCTCAGTAAATAAACAGCAAGTGAGAGAAGGAGCAATGTTTTATTCATATTTGATCCCTAGAACACAGTGCTATAAAGCGGATACTCCAAAAATGTTTTAATTATAAAAGAAGGAATTAACAAGCTCCTGAGATTTAAGAAACAACTTCACATAAGATAACCTAAAGCTATTTACAGATACCTGACTTTCAGCCACTAACCTGGGTTCTGGGAATCCAAATATGTACAGAATGGTGCCTCTGCCCTTACGGAACGAGTAATCTGAAGGGGAAGCAGATACATGAGCAGTTAAATATAATGAAGTGCAATTGTTTTTACATGTCTCTATCAAGGGCTATGGTGTCACACGTGAAAAAAATATTAATTTTTCCAGTAAGATCATAGGTTCTTTTATTCTCATTAATTAACAATAGAATCAGACATAGAAATAAACACTAAAGTTTTTTTTTTTTAATTAGAAAGTTTATTGCATTAACCTATAAACTCATTTGGTGATATAAATGACAACGGAGGCGAATACTGACCAAAGTTTACCATCTTTGGAAAATAGAGATATTTTCACACTGAAAGCATTTTTTTTGTTTGCTACAATCAAGAAAATTCTTATGCATTTGGATTTTTTTCCTTAAAAATATATGTTGCGATTTGTTCATATCAAAAGGAAGCCTGGACTAAATACGGAATGAAAACAAGCAGACCCAATGTTAGGTCACCACTAGTAGGAAGACCCTAAAAGGGCAGTTTGCTGTACATCTTTAGTCAAGAAATAAGCACTCATCCACACCACGGGACTCACACTTGCACATCTATATACACTTCCGTGACATAAAGCCTTTAAGACCAAAGTATCTATTAAATACTTGGTTCAAATAACAAAGACATTACCCAAAGATAGAAAATTTGTTATTTGAAAGAAAACGTAACCTTAAAATGTAATTTTTTAAGGACTTTATCTTATTTTAAGTGGTAACTGGACTTCTAATAATGACACGGATTCTAAAGAGTAGGGTAATCCTTTTGTACAACTTTTTCAATACACATGGATTAAAAATCCCCAATAATTGTCAAGTGCTGCTGTGGCTCTTTGGATGTCCACATTTTCCTAAAGTTGTTTGCATTTCTCTCAAAACACGTTGGTTGTGCTAATGGAATTGGCTGGGAGGTTATAACTATCTTATAAAATTCCATATTGTTTTTCCTAAAATTGGTGAATGTAATTTACCATAGAGAAAATGCTAAACACATTAAGTTCTTTCTTAGCATAACTACTATAGCATGTGAGAGGAATTTATATCAAGCATTGTAAATAATTATGAAATATTCCTTATCATATAATTACCTATAAATAACATATTCTCCATATTGATGCAAGTACGTAAGCTATTAATCGGGCCAATTTTGATGTATTTATACAAAATACAAATAGTTTACAAATTTTCTGTTACATCAACCTCTAGGGAAAGAATAGTTTGGCTGACATTCCCATGTGAACGGCTTTTCCTTTGTATTGCCAAACTCATGCCCTGCTCTGACCACTATAGGATGTAGGGAAGAAATTAATTTTATGGTCCCAAATGAATGAATTCAAAGGTCATGAGAACAGATTCACTGCGTGTGATGAATGACATCACATTAACTTACATTTGATATCTCTGGAAGAGTCCAAAGGTGGTCATTTCAGGGAAAATAAAAACGTGTTGGGTCCTTTTGTCTTTTAAATTTCATTCTGACAGAAGTACTTCTCTCTTTACCCAAATCAATATAAAATATCGAGGAAGTTTTGACTTCTTAACCAGACCTCTCAAATACAACATGTCGTTTTACCATTTCCAAAACGCTGTATGTGTTCTGTTATTTGAAATATCTTGAGTGAACCCTGGTGAGTAAGACTCACCTCTGATGCAAATGCAGTGTCAGGACAGCAGCAACCCTGAGCAACTGAGTTGCCAGAAAGAACACACAGAGACGGACGGCAGAGCCCCGTTGGAGTCGGCATCTGCTGCCCAGGCTTTCTGCGGGAGATGCTGTTGCCTTTGTACGCAAAGATTTCAGGGTTGTCTTTTTGATTTTTGTTTTTTTTGTTTTTGTTTTTTTTATGTAGTGGAATGAGAAAAAGTTGTTTTTGTTCAACTATCTCTAAGGAATAACGGGGAAACTCAATGTATTGCAGAGCAATGAAGAGATGATGCTTTAAAAAGAAGGGGGAAAAGATTCTTTTCTTAACCAAAAAAGGCCACAAGTGTCTCAATTTGACGCCTACTCCCTACAGTCCAAGGGTCAGCCTAAGGCTAACTGTTGGAAAAAATCAATTGTTTCTAAGGTGTGCTCCAGGTAATTCTGTGTTTCCTTGAGTTAACTTTGGGGTTCTCTGTAAGAAGCAGCCAAGCCATCAAAGGAGTGAACGCTGCAGGTGTGTGTGCTATCACCTCCCTGACCAAGTCGCCATCACAGGTGCTGGTGTGTCACATGAAATCCCTGCAGATAAGTGGCAACTCAATAACTGGCAGGGACAGTGCCTCACGTATGCTACTGGCAGAATGGATACACAATACACATAGGTTAAGTGACTCACCGAGACAGGACACCACAATGGGTTTTATGCCTTTAAAGATTCACAACCAATCGTTCTTTCTCATGAAGTCGCTTCCTCATGCAGCTTTTCAGCCCTTGCACTTGCTCAGGTAGGTCAAAGAGAAACCAGCTTTCTTCCATTCTATTGGCATTCTCTTGAGACAACTACTTTGAAGCGAAAAATATTATTGCCCGATAGGTATGCACAGGATGAGCGTCCATTCTGGGTTACCTGGGACGGTCCAGATTTAGGCCCACTGCAGGTTAATTATTAACAATGCCCTCATTTACACTCAAAAGTGTCCCAGTTTGGATGATCAATTATGTGATCACCCTAATGAAGGGCTTCGTAAGAACAGCCTGTAGTACGTGCTCAATAACCAGTGGTTCCTCGCTCCCCTTCTCCCTGCTTTAACCAAGACTCAGAACACACAAATCAAAAGGAGCTCCATTTTGAAATAGTAACAAGTTTTTCTATTTCCGGCATGAGCCATTCGCCTATGGTTACTTTACTGTTTTAGTAATGACCAATTTTAAAAGATTTGATTTATATATTCTCATCTCCTCCCTCCAAAAGGAAAGAAAGAACAATGCATTTTTGTCAGGCAAAAAGATAAGTGGCAATAATACAAGAAACAGAGAACATATAACATAATTTTTTTTTCATTAACAATCCAAGCACTACAAAACATAGACTATACAACTTAAAAATGGAAATACAAATTAATGAAAAACGGGGTACATGTCATATTAGCAATGCAAAAGACCAGCTTAAGCATAGTTTCTCTAAATCGACAATTAATCAAAGGAAAGTGCCCTTTTCTCAAATATGCACAAAAATATTTCGGTCACGTCTAGGGAAAAATTAATCAAAACTTTCTGCTAATTCTATATTACAGCATGTATCGCTAATGGTTTACAAAACCAAAACGTCTTCTTACACTTAAAATTTACACCCTTTTCCAATCATTATACACTCGTTCAATCCAGTCTGTCAAAAATAAAACAATCTATTTTCTGTATTTATGAAATAATTATTGATATGTCATGGACCTTACATGGTGAATGTGTATGATGGGGACAGGGATCAGAATGATGTCACGGATCTAAAGTGGGCCAAGGGTCAAAGAAGATTAACCTCTGCCTGCCACATCTGGACAGTGATTTCTGAAATAATGCTACTATAGCTAAAATAATTCTAATTTTTTATTTCTTCATCCTAAAAAAGTCTAAAGTTTTCATATTTAAATTTGCTAACCAGTTCTAGAGTTTATTCAAAGTCTATCCAGTATGCCACTCGACAGAACTTTTCTTCCTGGGTTCATATTATCCCTATAATTCTAAATCCAGGTGCAAAAAAAAAAAATGTAAGGACTCAATAATACTCCCCTTTCCTTCTACATGTTTAGTGATTCACCCCAGATTTTATGATAAACTGCACAATCCTAGGTACAGGTCTGCAATGCAAATGAGAAAGAAAATACTTTGATTTTAATGGTTCAACCAAATACCAATGTCACTGCAGCCCACAACTCTCTCCCAAGGACTTCTACAAGTTCATGCTTTTAGCCAAGATCTTATAGGAAGTCATGCTTCACGAGCGCAGTTCTAAAACTAAGAAGAATGGGAAGTCACACTGATATCTCCTTCCAGGCCACCCGTACAAGAAGGACCTACGATCAGCCAGCCTCAGCTTTGAGCTTTCTGGTTCACGTCCAACAGTTGCCTACCAGGTAGATGAACATTCCCATAAGGTGGCAAAACGAGGATAGAGGAGAACCAACTGCAGTTCTGGAAACTTCCAGGGGCTACCAAGCGGATCTTTGTTGTCATTCGCTGCTGCTGCTGCTGCTGCTGCTGCCGCCATCCTCTTGCTTGGGGGAGGAGGAACTGTCTCGGACCGGCAGCAGGTCGTAGTGGCAAGGGATGTGACTGTTCTTTGGGAGGTCATATGGATCCTGGGTGAGATGCCCATTATTGCTGAATATTCCTTGGACAACACTCACTGTAGGTTCTGTGACAAGCAGGGACACATGAATTCATCAGCAGTGGAAAATTTAAACAGGAAAGAGTATGGCATTTCTTGCAAATCTCAAACATACGAGAGGGGCATTTATAAAAAGATAAATATTATTTTATGAAACAAATGATGCTTTTATAATCACTTAGAGGTGGTTACTCTGGGCTGTGAGACCAGCTGACGCACACAATGGTGTTCTGCATGCCACTGGTTTGGATGGAGACATCCAAGGAATACACAGAAATCCTGGATACAAATCATTGTCTGAAAAACACCTTGGAGATGATCTAGTCCAAACCCCTGACTCCACAGGTCAGAAGATTAAGGTCCTTCTGGGCTAACTCAGTTCATGGAAATACTTAACAAGTTCATTTTATGACTCAGGACCCATGCTCTCGGTTCAGCTCTGTGTTAAAGTGGCGGGTTTACAGGACGGTCCAAAGCGGAATAGTAACTGACTTTTCAACGATAAATCTAGGTCACTACAACTTCCACTGTAAAAAAGCTGCCTTAATTCTTTATGAATAGTTATTTATCTTCTCAGTGACATGTCGATGGCCTAAGTTGCTAGTGACTAGAGTTAAATCGGCCACTTCATTTACAAGTAGTAGAGAATTTTCTAAAGTTTAAATCATAAACGCTGAGAAAGAGAGAGAAAAATTAAAATACATGGCCCTACTCTACCTACTCAATGATACTTCTGATTTGTTTCAACTTTCCCCGAACGGTATTTGTAAGGGGCAATCAAAACAATTCTAATTTTAAATTGAATTCTTATTAAGTTCCATCAGATTCACATCTGAGAATATTAGCAATGTATTAGACACATTTAAAAGTAAAATGTTCAATCCTGCTAAGAGCATGAATGTAATGGATGCAATCAGGAAATGGGACCACCTGCTTCATCCACCTGAACCGCTTGTTTTGGCTAACGCAACATAATAGCTGAGGTGACACATGCACTATTCCACATGGGGGCTCAAATATTCACTACGGTTACAAAGCAAGAGATGGGTGACCAGGTGAGAGATAGGAAAATTTACTTTAAATTTTCTAGCTGGTATCTTCCCTTAAAAATTTAGGTGACCCCAATTAATATGATCACTGTAAACACAGGTTTGCACTGAAAATATGACCACTGTTTTTAATAATGTTTATATGAACTGTTATTGTACTCTCAAAGACTCCCAAAGACTTTAAAATCATTTCAAAAAAAATTCTTAGGTGAGGCTCTTCCTTTGGTTAGGGGAACTCACCAACTTCATAGACATTCTTGTTGGCTGACGTTGAGTTATTGATCTCTGCATATGGGGAATCTCTCCGTGCTGGTGACTTCATCTCCACATAGCCACACTCTGAGTTTTTGGGGATGAGTACAGGTGGGTCTTTAATAGTGGCATATGGGTTTTCAGAACTGCTTAGGGAGCAGTTACTTGAATTATATTCAGAATTCTTTCCCAAATCTGTGAAGAGAGATGGGGGAGGAAAGCATGGACAACATTGTTTTTTCCCCTGGGATGACTTACTTGGACAGATTACTTCTTTTCCTTTGTAGCTAGTTTTCTCTAATTGTATACGCCGACAACAAAACCATACATTCGTCACTTATTTTGGAGAGACTCTGCTATAAAATGACTCAGCCATAGAGTAATTTCAGCTCCTCTCTAAGGTGAGTATCCACGTAAACATTGTGGATTTGATTTAATTTTGATTTTCACACTCCAAATTAATTCCATTTTAATTTACTAATTCCCAAAGGCTTCAATCAAGAAACCACCTGCTGATGGCCCCGGGAGCACAAGAAGTTTCTATCATCATGGCGAGGGAGGCATGTGTGACATGAAGATTCCTGGTAAAACCCCAGGACTGGGCACATGAAGTTATTCATGTAACCATGTGGAGCTCTTCTTATTTTCCCTGCTGTTTCCATTTTTGCATTTCTCGTTCCCCATAAGTCATATATCTTTTCAAGGAAATATGAGTGTTTCCCCAGCAAACTGAAAACCTTTGTTCCCCCAGACTTATGCTCTAACATGATCCACCTACGGTCATGCTTTTGATCTCAGTGAACGTTGTTTGTGTTGTTTCATGGAGTAATTAACCACACTAACAACTCTACATTTTCTCTAAACTGCCACTCTTGCTTGTTTAGCAAATTATTTCAGTCTCTGAGATAAATTAAAAAAAAATTATGATTCTGATAAATGTACTTCTTCCTTAAACTTAGACCATACCTTTCAAGGATTTTCCCATATAACTTCTGTCAAGTCCAAAAGCTCCTGTGATAAAGAAGAAAAAAAATGCCCAGTGAGATCTGGAAACGAGAAAAACCCATTTAATATTCCAAGGTCATGGAGGAAGCTCGTTTGAGCACCTACTACTTCCCTACTGCAGGAAATAACCGAGCTGCTGCTTTCCAAACCTTTGTACCCAGATCACTCATACCTGGTGTCTTCAGTGCTCAGAATTTAAAATACATATATATGTATCATTCTGATCATTCTGCTCATTTACAGTGAGTTGTGAAATGTTAATCAGTAAAGGTAGAGAATGAGGCATGGATGGATCGGTACACTTGATTCAAGGTTGTACTATGGAAAGGACAAAGCCAGGACTAGAACTGAGACAAAGGACTTGCATTTCATCACTTGCCCACCACGTGACTTAGACAAGAGGTTCAGCTCTCTCGGTGTCAACTCTTTTGTCTCTCAAATGAGGAAAACAAAACCTGCCTTGCAAACTTTACAGGGTGGGTGTGATCATTAAGTGAATTGGAGCATATGCAAAGCCTCATAAATTCTGAGGCACCGTATAAATGAGTGGTGTTTCAATGACCGTAATGTTGAACGTGTCCTGTGACCCCCAACTTCAGTCTACATGCAAGCATTTCAAGGGCTCCTCAATGATCTTTTAAGGAAATGTTATAGACTTGGATTAGAAACAGAGAATCAAGTAATGACTTGTGATGAATAGTCACATAAGAAGGAGAATGGTAAGGAGAAGGTCCCCTGCCACTGTGCATGTATTCCTTGTATGTCCTGTGGGACACACTTTTGGGGAGAAGGAGGGAGGATCCCCTAAAGGGAGAGGATGTGTGTAATATCAATCATCATGGGACAGGAAATGGGAATGTCTTCCTCTCTCAGAGACTGTTTTCCTTCCTCTTGGGTCCAGATTGTGAAGCCAAGTTCCCAGGTGGTGGGAAAGGTGCCCAGTTACACAGGGAGGCAGGACAAGGATGAAGAGTGAATTAACCTAACCAAAGTGAGCCTCTGGCTTTCACCCTAAGAACTATCTTAGAAGGTGATCTCTATATCCTTGGGATATCCTACCCAGTAAACGTGCTTTTGTTTGTCTGGGGCCTAGGGCTACACTGGATCGTCTAACAAAGTGATTTATGGAAGGGGGTTTGGCACTTGGTGTCACTTTAATCTCCAGATGGTCTGGATGAAAGGTTAACGACATGGGTGGTCAACTGTGTTGACCTGATCGAACTCTAATAAAAACTCTAGACGCCAAGGCTGAAGTAAGCTTCCCTGGCTGGGAATACTTCATGCATATAGTCATATATTGTAGCCAGGAAAAGTTAGCACTTTCCATGATTCTACTGGAAAAGGACAAGTGGAAGTTTCTGACTTTGAACTTTCCTTGATGCTGCCCACTGTGTCTCTTCCCTTGGTTGATTTTAATCTGTATCCTTTGGCTGTGATAAACTGTAACCATGAGTATAACAGCTTGCAGGGAGTTCTGTGAGTCTGTCTGCCAAATCATTGATCCTGAGGGTGGTCTTGGGGATTCCCAAACTTCATAAAGGGACCGCATGAAGACGGGCAGGACCTGTGGCCTCTGAGACCTTCCTATCAAGGAACCCTGTCCTTGCTACTCTGCCAGATTCATTTAGCTGTCTCCGAATTGTAGCAAAGTCTCATGAGATGTCCATCTCGGTCTTCGCTATACAATGGCTAGAGTCCCCCAGGGGGCTCAGGAGAGAATCAGCATGAGGCAGATAGTAAATTAGGGAACAAGAGTGGCACTGTTAGACCAGCGCCCCTGCCAAGTTCTCTCTGGGTGCTGTTTTAGCAAGGGAGTAGGCGGGTGTTCTCATAAACTCCCCCATGTCTCAATTCCTGGATAGATGCTTTCAAAAGCCTACCTTAATTTAATTCATTCAAGGAGCCACAACAGGATCACTATCCCTAAGTCACAATGAAGAGATCAGCTGCAGTGGAGCGATTAGCCCAGCGCCCTATCACAGAAGTAGGAATCAATCTCAGGGCTTTTGTGTCAAGTTCAGGCCTCTTTCACACAATATCACAACAACTTTTCCATCATTCAAATCACCTACTCAGTTTATCATCCATAGTGTGCCTTATCCTGTTCTTGGTAAGGGCAGACTTTTTCTGTGCAACAACTGTAAAGGACATAGACAGGAACACATGAAAGAGATCCAGAATTTCCAATGAAGATTTTATACTTTTAACAATCCGTTCCGTGGGCAGAGAAGTTTATCTGTGACCACTGTAGTGACTGTGTTCTAGAGTCAGGACCATGGGTAGCAGGTCTAGGTGGAATAAGAGAACTTTTCTCTCATTAGTGCCAGGTAGTACTTTACTAATACCAATTCATGTGTTTCTTTGAGCTACATTACTAATGTAATTTAGACTTAAAAAAAAATCTCGGGGTGCCTGGGTGGCTCATTGGTTAAATGTCTGACTTCAGCTCAGGTCATGATTCACGGCTTGTGAGTTGGAGCCCCAAGTCGGGCGCTGTGCTGACAGCTCAGAACCTGAAGCCTGCTTCGGATTCTATGTCTCCCTCTCTCTCTGCCCTCCCCCACTCTCTCTCCCTCTCTCACAAACATAAACATTACAAAAAATTTATAAAACAAAATCTCTGTGATGTTAAATGATTTAACCAATACATATAGTGTGAATCTGGTATATAGATAATTCAACTATGTTCAGAAATACACAGCTACTTGATAATGTTCATGTAGAATATAAATAAAAGTAAAGAATTTGTACTCATTTTCCTACTTTAACATTTTCATTTCAGTAGTAATAAGGGATTCCAGAGCCCTTAAAGATTGGTTCCTACATCCAGCTCAGGTGATTTGACATATAAGGGCTTCACAGAAAGAACAGTGGAGGAGTAGTTGGAAGACCAACTTTGAGACCTGGCTTTACCTCATTCCTCTATGAAATCTTGGATGATAAGAGAGTTAACCTCTCTTTGGTGACCAGTTTATTGTCTATAAAACAAGATGCATGGAAAGGACCACCCAGGAGTGTTGTCAGATGCAGCAAATAAAAACACAGGAAGGACAGTTACATGTGAATTTCAGAGAAACAACAAATTATTTTTAGGGTAAGTATGTCTCTTACAACATTTGGGATATACTTATACCAAAAATATTTGTTGCTGCTCTGAAATGCAAATTTAACTGGGTTTTCTGGAAGCCCCACCATCAAATAAATACAAAAGAAAGGGTTCATTACCCACAAGGCAATGCACACATCCATTATGGTATCATCAAGCACCTCCTTGAAAATGAGGTGCAACAGCTTGGCAATGGCACTTTTCTTTCATTGGGGAATCACAGCAGCTCTTTAAGGGTGGTCTAGGAAGCCCTACCCCCTTTTCGGCAGGGCCACGAGATCAAAACTATTCTCATAATAGCACAATGACATTATTTTCCTGTTTCTCTCTCATTCTCTCTCAAATGCATAGTGGTTTTTCAAGAGCTGCACCAAGTGTGGGATCACCACTGACTGAATGCGGAAGCAGATACAAGAATCTATCCTCTACTGAGCCAGATGTTAAAGAGATTTATAAAAAAAGGTAGAGCAGTGCCACTCTTCTCACTAATTTGTTTTTGTTTTAGAAAATGTAGTGACTTTTTCATAAAAATGTTTTATGTTATCATGGAATGAGATGACATCTATTACAAGCAAATAAATAACTACTTTAAATGGTCTCCGTTTTAATTTGGAATATGGTGAATATCAAAAGATATAACCCATACTGACAGAAGGTCTTTGGGGTTCTTGATAACTTTTAAGAGTGTGAAGGGGTCCTATTCCAAAATGTTTGAGAAGCACTGGCTTACTGTACTCCTGTTGACAGTTTCATTTCTTCACCTAAAGGGAAGGGGTTCTCAAGTGTGGGTGGCCCATGGTAAAAGAGAGCGAAGAGGAACACATAGCCTGGTACCACCCTGACAGGATTAAAATCCCAGCGCCACCATTTAATAGGCTTTGAGACTTTTCTCAAGTTACTTAACCTCTTTGTGACTCAGTTTCTCAACCGCCGCATGGACACGATGGTGACGGTAACAGAACGTACTTACCAACAGTACATACTTGTCAGAATGACGTAAGTTAACACATGTGGAGTTAGAATGGGAGCTACACGCAGCCAGGGATTCTTGTCTCTTTGTATCAATCCCTGGCACATACCAGGACCTTAATAAATGTTTGTTGGATGAATAAAGCACCTAGGATAGCAATGCCCATACAGGCATTCGGTATAATTCTATCATTCTGCTCCTTTAGGCATGTTTCCAATAAATCGCTTTGGCAGATCATCAATCTGTGACTATCTGAGGTGACTAAAAGATGAAGGAGCCTGCTGAGGACGGACACGGGGAGAACTTGCCAAGCTCGTTGAGGTAGCCGCCGTGTTTCCAATCTGCCGGCAGCGTCCCCGTGCAGTCCGCCACAGGGCCTCTCTTCCCGGGATTCACATTTTTCAGATTCACAAACAGCTGGTTGTTCTTTGACTGTTAAAAACATAAACCGTAAACGGCGTCAAAAGAGAATACAGCGTGGCACAGCACAGTGTTGCCGATCTGGGGAAAGCATGTCCGTGGCAGAAATCGAGGGCTGCTTTTCCAGTGAGGAAAAGCACCTCCACCCTGCACAGAGGGGCAGAGGTGACCACCGGGCAGGCCGCAGAGGGCAGCAGGAGTACGTGTCTCTTGGCCCTAACTAAACCCCCTATGGCTTCAAGTTCGTCATTTCACTTAGTCGCCCTGTTCCCATTAGACTTTACTTGGGTTAACATGCAAAGAACTTTGAAGTGAAAACACCAAACTCTGGGTTTGAGCTCTCCCGCAAAACACTGCATGATTTTGTATGAGTCACTGGTGACCCCGAGCAGTTTTCTTAGCTATAAATACGAGGAGGAGATTAGGTACTTTGCCTCCTTCTCTGAAAATGTAGGTGAACAGATGGCAAGATGCACATAGAAGTCTCCCGGGAAGGTGAAGTACTATCTACCTATCAGGCACTGTAGTTAAAAGCCAGCTGCATTAATGTAATTGCAACTGGATTAACTTAACTACCTTGGTTTTTCTTCCAGCAGAGAGCTGGAATCAGACGATCGGGATTGGAGGAGCACCTGGGTGGCTCAGTTGGTTAAGCGTCCAGCTCTTGATTCGGGCTTGGGTCATCATCTCATGGTTTCTGAGATTGAGCCCTGCATCAGGCTCTGCACTGACAGCGTGGAGCCTGCTTGGGATTCTCTTCTTCTCTCTCTCTCTGCCCCTCCCTTGTTCTCTCTCTCTCTCTCTCTCAATAGATAAATAAATAAATAAATAAATAAATATTTTTTAAAAAAGACAATGGAGACAGGAAATATAATTTGGGGCACTCAGAAGAAAGAAATGTTTGGGATTTGGGAGCAATCTAGAAGAGACTGGGGTGAGGTGAGTGACACAAGAGGAGAAGCCTGGGTATCCAACCTCTCTGTGCATCTATATAAAATGAGGATAAAAATCACTCTTGATTCATAGAGTTGGTATGAAGATTAAATGAATTTATATTTCTAAAATGATTAGAAATGCTTGGCACATAGTTTGTTGCTATTTGATCATTTGTGACCTACAAAAAAGAAATCTCATGTGGTTGAACCCAAATAAAGGCATGTGGTTGCTGTTTTTGTTAGGAAAGTGCAGGGGGCCCCCAAAGGGCATTAGAAGAGACATGGTCAGAAAAGACAAAAGCAAAGGCCCAGTATGGAGTCTGCTTAGGCCTGCTCTGAGACATCCTTGGAAACCTCATGCAGTATGAGAAACGTTTTTCCAAAGAGGTGCAACGGAAACAGCGCAAATTGGAGACAAGGAGACCGGGGACCATGACTCATCCTGCAGCTGCCTCCTTCAGCAACTAGGAAGCTGTGTTTTGCAGTGACTTAAAATCCCCAAGGCTTGTGTTTTTTACCCGTAAACTTGGGATTCTAATACGCACCCGCAAGACTGTTGGGAGGAACCAACGAGGTAAGAGATATCAAGCTCCTAGAACCCCATCTGGGAAACGGCAGCTCTCCCCTATATGCCCGTTCCTTTCCTCACCCCCCTACCCACCTTCGACGACCTGGAGCCATTTCCTCTCACCTTTGCGATGGTCATCCTGTCTCTGTTGTTGACGTGTGGAGATGTGGCGCACTGGGTAAGCGTGTGGTAGCTGGGGTTGGTGAAGTAATGACTGTTAGCATTTCCGCTGTTGCTGTGGGGAAGGGTTTCTGTAAGAAGAGAAGGAAACAGTTAAGGTGACAGGCTCTTCGAAATCTGTGCAGGTAAAAAGAAGGCAAAATAACAAGTATGAATATTGGTACCACTTCCAAATCACAGGCTGGGCAGAATCCCCTCCTGCCTAGCATACTCAGCAAAGCTTCTAGAAGCAGCAGGTGTCTGCCCTCCTACCTGCCTCCCAAAAAAGTGTGCACGGGTCCTCAGACAAGTCCTCTTTGCTTTGATGCTTATACACCTGGAAAGCCATTGCTTTGAAACTAATCCTGTTGTAACTTTCCTCTTTTTTTTTTTTAAGACACTTAAGCTCTTGCCATAATATTCTTTGCTAGAAATACACTATTAAGTAAATCAGCTGCTTTGTGTATTCCCCCCAGAATCAGTGTATTTATAGACATGTGACCCACCTGAAATCCTGCAATAATTGCCCAAAATAATAAATATTTAAGTGTTCAAGTTTATGTGGTTACTTCTGATGAATGAGCAGGTCACTTAAAAATCTACCTTTATGGGGACGTGTGACAGAGAGATTCTAAGGAGTTTTCTTAATGAATGGCTTTGGTTCTTGCTAATCCCACAAAACTGTTTCTTATATAACTTGGTTGCTATGCAGTTAATGATGTGTATGGGCCCAGGGACAGGTTAGAAGGCACTGTGTTAAGAACCCAAGGCCAGAGACAGAAGACCTGTTCCATGACTTTGCCAGAATTATGGACACCTCCTTCTCTCCACTTCCTATCCCTGACATATGGCAAAAGCTTAGATGCCCAGGAAAGCTGCCACCAGGTTGAAATTCCCTAAGTCTAAAGCAACCTCAGGGATGCCTCGGTGGCTCAGTCAGTTAAGCAGCGGGCTTCGGCTCAGGTCATGATCTCGCGGTTTGTGAGTTCAATCCTCATACCAGGCTCTGTGCTGACAGCTTCGAATTCTGTGTCTCCCTCTCTCTCTGCCGCTCCCCTACTTGCTCTCTCTCTCTCTCTCTTTCAAAAATAAGCAAATATTAAAAAACTTTAAAGCAATCTCATAATGAATTCAATTTCAAAACCCTCCTAGAAGACAACGGTGGTCATTCTGCTCCTGTCAACATATAAAACACATCTGTAACAAGGGATGTTTTGCCAACATACACTTTCCTCCAGGCTGATGGACAGCAACAATGGACAGCACAGCCAAACACCCAGTTTCAGAGAACCAGGATGAAACCTTACTTTTCAAGGAATAGGATGGCTCTAGGGACCAGTCTTACCTGAAATGGCATAGTCTGCATTCATGACCCTGAGAGCAGGGGTGTAGGTAACTGCTGGCATGCTCGATTCCTTTCCCTTCTGCTTCTGTCTATAAATAACGAACAGCGCGAGGAGGAAGAGAACAACCAGCACCAGGATGATGATGCCGACGATGGCCCCGATCTGATAGGAATCGGCAGGGAGAGCCGTGCTGGTCCTGCTCAAGCTGTTCAGATTTCCAACGATGATAACACCAGCTGGCCAAAGGAAAAGAAGAGATCTGAGCAAGGACAACAACCTGCCAGATGAATGTTTGCACTCTATTTGCAAAATTGTCTCACCGTGCCAATGACTGGGTATGTTCAGTCAGTGAAATGTTAATTCGGAAAGCTTTGGAAACAGCAGGAAGGAAAAACAAACATTCTTCATTTGCAGATGCTCTTGGTTTGTCTGTGCCCAGAACAAGGCTGCTCTAAGCCTCAAAAATGAGACCAGATTTCCTGAACCCAAAGACTCCACACTAGGGTTTGGGAGCTTCCCACACACTGCAGATTAAATGCTTAGACCAGAGGCGGAATTTATTGGTGGTAACGATTTACCTAGTTTTTACCATGCTTTATTTATTATGCTGTAGTAAGCTTATGAAGGGCTAACTCCTAAATGTCTCAACTGCCTAACCTTAACTTTAGGTCTATATCTATCCTCAGCATTTTTTTTTTAATGTTTATTAAGTTTTGAGAGAGAGAGAGAGACAGAGACAGAGAACAAGACAGGGAGGGGCAGAGAGAGAGAGGGAGACACAGAATCCAATGAAGGCTCCAGGCTCTGAGCTGTTAGCACAGAGCCCGACACAGGGCTCAAACCACGAGATCATGACCTGAGTTGAAGTCACTTAATCAACTAAGCCACCCAGGAGTCCAAGTATTTCTCTTTTTTAAATTTTTTTTTAAATTTTTTTTAACGTTTATTTATTTTTGAGGCAGAGAGAGACAGAGCATGAACGGGGAGGGGCAGAGAGAGAGGGAGACACAGAATCTGAAACAGGCTCCAGGCTCTGAGCTGTCAGCACAGAGCCCGACGTGGGGCTCGAACTCACGGACCATGAGATCATGACCTGAGCCGAAGTCGGACGCTTAACCGACCGAGCCACCCAGGTGCCCCTTTTAAATTCTTTTTGAGAGCGTGTGCACAGGTGCACCCCCTGCCCCCCCCCCCCCCCCACAAGAGCATGTGCAAGCAGGGAAGAGGGGCAAAAGGAAAGGGAAAGAGAGAATCTTAAGCAGGATCCATACCCAGCATGGAGCCCAACGTGGAGCTCAATCTCATGAACTGTGAGATCATGACTGGAACCAAAATCAGGAGTCAGACGCTTCACCAACTGAGCCATATAGGCGCCCCTATCTTCAACATTTCTAGGAATAATTTTCCTTCCAAGGATAACTCCATCAAAAATCTAGTTCAAGATGAGGGTCTGCCTTATCCTAATTTCAATGGACTCTTTCCCCCAAGTTGTATTGTTCCATATAGTGATATTTTTTTTTTGTGACAGAAAGGTCTGTTCCAATAATAGCTGATGACATCACCTTAAAACCTTACTCGTTAATATTTAAACTTTAGCTTTATATAATTTCTCCTCACATTCCATCCAATGGGGACAGGAAAGCTCTGAAGTGGGAGTCAAGAAACGGGGCATCTAAAAAACTGATCCAGATATCCTGAACTTTCCTTTAGGCACTGAAGGCTACAGTTTCACCATCTACAAACAAGGCACCTGGCCGCCCAGAAGGTGCTTCCAGCTCAAACGTCCCTGTGACCTCATGATTCTAAGCATTAGACCTTCTTATTAGACAGCGTGCCCTGAAACATACAGCAGTGTGCACCGTGATCACAATGCATGTGTCCTGATGATGTGACTGTGGAACAGAACATCTTGTTGTTACGACAGACAAATATAATTCATGAACATGCAAAAGTTACTTAATGAAAGAAAATGAAACAGGAATACATACAGAGTGTACGTTTTAAGATGGCTGCCCCACAACACTGTATGAATTTTCCAAAGCCCCCTAGAGCCCATGTGGTTGTTACCCTCTGAAGCAGAGTCACACATTTCAGGAGCTCTCTGGTGGCCACGCTTTAGAACCATCAGAAGAACTTTCTCTTTTTTTTCATTTTCATTTTCTTTTTTTTTTTTTTTGAGAGAGAGAGAGAGAGAGAGAGAGAGAGAGAATGCATGAGCAGAGGAGGGACAGAAGGAGAGGGAGAGAGAGAATCTTAAGCAGGCTCCACTCTTAGTGCACAGCCTGATACAGGGCTCAATCCCACGACGCGGAGATCATGACCTGAGCTGAAATCAAGAGTCGGACACTTAACTGACTGAGCCACCCAGGTACCCCAAGAACTGTCTCAAAGGCCCCATCCATTCCAGAATCAGAATTGCCCAAGTAGGACTACATATATGACCATTCTCAGGTTACTGTGATCCACCCTTGTTAAAAACCATAGGCACAAGCTTCTTAAAAAGGTAAACATATGCCTGTCATATGTCATATGAGCCGATCATTCTACACCTATAAGTTTATCCAAGAGAAATGGAAGTACGTATCCATACAAAGGCTTGACACATTATTGTTCATAATAGCTTTATCTATAATAGCAAAAACTGGAAACAATCCAAATGTCCATCTCCGGGTGGATCAGTAAACAAACGATGATATATCCATGCAGAGGAATACTGTTTGGCAATAAAAAGAACAGAAGTATGGATTCACACAGCAACGTGGTTCAACCTCAGAATAATTTTGCAGAGCAAACAAAAGCAGACAAGAAAGAGTACAGTGTGATTCTACTTACATGAAATTCTAAACAATACAAACCCATCTGTAGTTACATCAGTGGGTGCCTGGGGCCCCGGGAGCAGTGGTGGCAGAGAAGGGCATGAGGTAACATTTGGAAGGGGGTGGGGGGTGGGGGAGGGATGTATTCATGATCTTTATTGTGGTTGTGGTCTCATGGGTATATATGTTTGTCAGATTGTATCAGGTTATATATATACTGCATGCTGTACATATATACATCGTGTACGTATGTATATATGTGTGTATATACATATATATTTATATATATATACATATATACACATAATATAATGGTATACATGCATTGCTTTTTATGGGTTAGTTATATCTCAGTAAAGGTGAAAACATTCGTAGGCACAGCGGGAAGTTCCTGAGCTTTGGAATCAGACAAACGCGGCATCTAAGCCCTGACGTACATATAGCTATGTATTCGATATTAGCTACGTCATGTTGGGCAAATGACTCAACCTCTCTGAGCCTTACCTTCCTCACCCATAGGACAGCAGCAATGAGGCATCCATCTGGCAACTAAACAACCAGCTACACCTTGCAGTGGAGGTGCAAATACTTCATGTTGCCTGGTACATGGTGATTACACAGTTCGAGGCAGTAGGACCCTTTACTAGTATCCTTACCTTGATCGCATCGCGCCCCCTTCCAGCCTGGGCTGCAGTAACAGGTCCCAGTGATATGGTCGCAGGTGGAGTTGTTCAGGCAGTCACATATCTGGCGACAGCCATAGCCATATGTTCCTGCAGGGCACTCTGAGAAGGAGATGAAAATCCAACATAAGCTGTCCAGCTTTCGGGATGTGGGGCAAGGCTGTCTCTTACTATATGATCCTCTGTGTCTCAAGGGCAGCCCTTCCGGGGGATCCTTACGCAGGCAGACCCACCCTGGAAGTCCTAGAGCTGGCCAGGATTCCCTGCCACATGGGATTCGGGGCCATGTGGCACAAGGCCAGACACTGAGCTCCTTGCCACAGCTCCTGACTCCTGCAGCTTCTATGTACCCACTTCCCTGATGGGTAAGTTGAGAGTCTGCAGAACCCAACAGAACTGATGAAGATCGTGAGCAAGGGCAACCTGAGATGACCCCGCCGGGCAAAACTGTGAGATAAAACACTAAAGAGTATGGACAAGAGATGGCATCCTTGAGAACGTGAGCACGTTCCTGACGACTCGGGGATCTTCCAAGTGGCGCATTCCGACTCGGATTAGCTGGGAACAGGGACAAGGGAAGGGCAAGTCTTGTTAATTTTCTAGGTAAGAACTTCATTTGCCATAGAATGGCTCAAAATTTGGATGTGCAAGTTGAAGCCTGAGAGACGAAAATACTGATGTTTTTATGATGCACTCTTCATAAGAGTTGGGTGTGAATTTCAAAGAAGAGTCAAATCTAAAAATCATCACCAAATACTGATGTTTTCTGTAAAGTGAGCAGCAGGGGGCAATGTTCTATTATTATTGGAATTCTCTGTCACAGTGCTTCTGTTTACAAAAGAGCACCAGGAGAGTTCTCCAAAAATAGGGATATTTTAATTTGATGTTCAAAGTAATCACGGAAGCACTTAAGCAGCTTTTATTTAATAAGAACCATAACCGGTCTGGCATTCAAGGGAAAGTCATTTTAGAGTCTGTTCTGATTCTAGGTATGTGCACATATGTTTAGACATTTATGCACACACACGCACACACATACACACACACACACACACAATATTTACACACACAAGGGGTATGCAGGAAACCGTGTGACTCAGTATGTGTTTCAGGATGAAATGAATAGCAGTAAAAAACTAAAATTGGGACATCCGTTTCCAGGCTGATTCCTGGAGGTCACTCCTGTTATATTTACTATACAGGAAGATATGCAAAAATAACTCAAGGGTTTAGTACACAAGACTGAGACGACCTGGATATTCCAGGGGTGCTGCGAGGTGCTGCTGGGGTAGAGGGAAGGCGATGGTTTATTGCCAAAGCCCCGTCCTGCTGATCTGCCTTTCAGGCCATAATGCTCCCACAGCCCTGTAATCTTTGCTGCGTCCTTGCCAAGAGCGCCCTCTCTGGTAAGCAAGAACGCTCCTGTCCCTTTCTTGTCATCTATGATAAAAGACTGAGCCCCATTACAGCTCTAAGACCCTATTTATTCATTCTGAATATTGAATGAAAGTCACAGAGGAAAGTAACAAGAGACTACTTTGAAATACTCAATCTAAACCTAATTTTCTTATACCCTGCAGACGCATAGCTGTAGCGGCAGAAATGGCAAAAAAGGCTGCGTAATTCCAACAGAGCATATTCTTCTGGAGTGGGATTTTTACAGCAAAAAATTTTAAGGCGATATATTGTCTTGAACGTTGTAAAGACCGAGATGCACAGTTGCTAGGGGAAACAGTGGAAAAATACTATCTAGCAAAGGTTGTTGGAAGGGGGGCAACGTTTGTATGGACCTCATTCCACACCCACTGAGGGGCTGGGAGCCCCTACCTGCCTTTTGTGCACTCAGCCTGGCCCCAGAGAATGCATTCTCCTCCAGTGTGGACCCGGGCTCTGACTCTGACTGGCTCGTAACGCCCTTGAGCAGCCACGTTCCAAAAATAAGCAGGAGAGTTAGAGAGAGCCAGGGTGAACAGATGGAAAACCTGAATTCTGTCTTCCTCCTTGGAGCCACACCCCCTCCACCCAGAGCACTGATTACTTACCCAGAAGAAGTTTAGGGGGAAAGACAGCCAGCAAGGACCCCGAGGTGGCCAGCTCTCTGGGAGGGTTGACGGTAACAGTCAACAGTGCTGGTAAGTGACCAGCCATCCATTCAAACAACTTGACAGATGCAGGTCCTGCCTTCATATTGTTCAGGCATGTAGGAAAACTGATTCTAGGGGAAAATACCAACCAGAAGGGTCACCCTCCCGTACTTACTCTGTTCACAGCGCTTCCCCATGAACCCGGTCCGGCATGTACACTGTCCAGAGATGTGGTCACAGTCAGCTCCATTTTGACACTGGCATATCAACGCACAGTCCTTTCCGTAAAAACCCAGAGGACATCCTGTGCAGGAGGGAAGGACAGCAGAGTCAGAGGCTGCTGAGGAAAAACACAGCTCTTGCTTCCCACTGTTTGTGTTTAAACCTGAAAGGTTCTTAGCCACTGGAGAGTGAATAAAGACAGTAATGCAGATCTCAGCTCGTCACAAAGGCTTCTTTGAAGTCCCAAGATGGGGCGCGTGCAAGGAGGTCATAATTCATGAGCGGGAGGCAGAATGGTTCCATACCTGGTGCTCCTGGAGACAAGACTAGTATCTTCTGACAAAGCACGCCACCAACCCCGCGGAAGTATGGGGGCAATTCCTTGCATTCTTTCCCTGAACTACTAGACTCCTGGAGTCAAATGCCATGGACTGAAATGGGTATTATATATTAAAATTACCCATATGCTTTTACTTACAGCACAGAACGTCTCTCAGTCTGCGGCTAGCCCTGTCCACCGTATCCATTACTGACTTAGATAACATCTCCTTCACCAAAGATGTAGAGTAGAATGTTAAACTCAAAAACAAACAAACAAACAAACAAAACCCCAGCACTTCATAGGTGCTTTGTAAAAAAAAAAAAAAAATCCATAAACCTAACACTGCTGTATGATTTTCCAGACCCAGACCTCTTGGCTGAGGACACACATAAGCCCCATGGGCTGTCCTGGGCCAGCAGCTGCCCAGCAAGGGTGTGGGCTCTCTGGCATAACAAAAAGTTCAATACAGGCTGCTTGTATGGCTACTTCTAAGTATCCCATGTGGATTTTTATTTTCTCTTTTTCTAATGGAGGTTTTAAGCAAAGTTCAACTTCCAAGAAACAGAGGCAGAGCACAGATGCCAGCATGCAATGACAACTGCCATTGCCATATATTTATTTAGCACCTAATCGATGCCAGATGCTTTGCATGCATCCTCTCACTGAATCTTCACCGCAGTGCAGACACACAGGGATGGGTATCCCTACCTAGAGCAGGGAGCTCAGCCCTATACGCCCTAAGTCACACAGCCAGCAAACTCAGGCAAGTCTGGCTCCAGACCCCATGTCCTTCCCACTTTCTTGTGCTATGTCCATTTAAAAAGGTCCTCGGATTAAAGTAGACCCTAATATTGGAATGATAAACAGTAATGTGTAAGTAATTTTCTCTAAGTAGCTGAAAAACTTTCTATATATACAATCTTGGCAGAATATGCCTGAGACAAGATCTGTACTTGCCAATGCTCCCTTTTGAACAATGGCTCAAGGTTTATACCCACTTCCAGGAAGTTTCAAAACACTTGTTCAGCCTATTCTCCAGTTTTCTAATTAGTGTTAAACAAGCGATGCCCAATTGTTTCATTAAATTTTTTAATGTTTATTTATTGTTGAGAGAGAGAGAGATGAGCAGGGAAGGGGCAGAGAGAGAGGGAGACACAGAATCCAAAGTAGCCTCCAGGCTCTGAGTTGTCAGCACAGAGCCCGATGCAGGGCTCAAACTCAAGAACCACAAGATCATGACCTGAGCCGAAGTCGGATGCTTAACTGACTGAGTCACTGAGTGCCCACCTAATTTTTTTTTAAGATTTTATTTTTAAGTGACCTTTACACCCAACATTGGGCTTCAACTTAAGACTCTGAGATCAAGAGTCATATGCTTTAATGACTGAGCCAGACAGGCACCCCAAGAATTGCCTAATTTCTGACCTATTTTTCTTTCTCATCTCATTTCTGGGATTTCTGGGTGCTCATCGATTGGGAGAATAAATATTGTTGAAATTTCAGTACTACCCAAAGCAATCTGCACATTCAACGCAATCCCAGTCAAAATTGCACCAGCATTCTTCTCGAAGCTAGAACAAGCAATCCTAAAATTTGTATGGAACCACAAAAGACCCCGAATAGCCAAAGTAATATTGAAAAAGAGCGAGGCATCACAATCCCAGACTTTAGCCTCTACTACAAAGCTGTAATCATCAAGACAGCATGGTATTGGCACAAAAGCAGACACACAGACCAATGGAATAGAATAGAAACCCCAGAACTAGACCTACAAACGTATGGCCAACTCATCTTTGACAAAGCAGGAAAGAACATCCAATGGAAAAAAGACGGTCTCTTTAACAAATGGTGCTGGGAGAACTGGACAGCAACATGCAGAAGGTTGAAACTAGACCACTTTCTCACACCATTCACAAAAATCAACTCAAAATGGATAAAGGACCTGAATGTGAGACAGGAAACCATCAAAACCCTAGAGGAGAAAGCAGGAAAAGACCTCTCTGACCTCAGCCGCAGCAATTTCTTACTTGACATATTCCCCAAAGGCAAGGGAATTAAAAGCAAAAATGAACTATTGGGACCTCATGAAGATAAAAAGCTTCTGCACAGCAAAGGAAACAACCAACAAAACTAAAAGGCAACCGACAGAATGGGAAAAGATATTTGCAAATGACATATCGGACAAAGGGCTAGTATCCAAAATCTATAAAGAACTCACCAAACTTCACACCTGAAAAACAAATAATCCAGTGAAGAAATGGGCAGAAGACATGAATAGACACTTCTCTAAAGAAGACATCCAGATGGCCAACAGGCACATGAAAAGATGCTCAACGTCGCTCCTCGTCAGGGAAATACAAATCAAAACCACACTCAGATATCACCTCACGCCAGTCAGAGTGGCCAAAATGAACAAATCAGGAGATTATAGATGCTGGAGAGGATGTGGAGAAACGGGAACCCTCTTGCACTGTTGGTGGGAATGCAAACTGGTGCAGCCACTCTGGAAAACAGTGTGGAGGTTCCTCAAAAAATTAAAAATAGGTCTACCTTACGACCCAGCAATAGCACTGCTAGGAATTTACCCAAGGGATACGGGAGTGCTGATGCCTAGGGACACTTGTACCCCAATGTTTATAGCAGCACTCTCAACAATAGCCAAATTGTGGAAAGAGCCTAAATGTCCATCAACTGACGAATGGATAAAGAAGTTGTGGTTTATATATACAATGGAATACTACTTGGCAATGAGAAAGAATGAAATATGGCCCTTTGTAGCAACGTGGATGGAACTGGAAAGTGTTATGCTAAGTGAAATAAGTTATATAGAGAAAGACAGATACCATGTGTTTTCACTCTTATGTGGATCCTGAGAAACTTAACAGAAACCCATGGGTGAGGGGAAGGAAAAAAAAAGTCAGAGAGTGAGGGAAGCAAACCATAAGAGACTCTTAAAAACTGAGAATAAACAGGGTTGATGGGGGTAAGAGGGAGGGGAAAGTAGGTCATGGGCATTGAGGAGGGCACCTGTTGGGATGAGCATTGGGTGTTGTATGGAAACCAATTTAACGATAAATTTCATATTTAAAAAAAAGACTCTGAGATCAAGAGTCACATGCTTGAATGACTGAGCCAGCCGGGCACCCCAAGAATTGCCTAATTTCTGACCTATTTTCCCTTCTCAGCTCATTTCTGGGATTTAAAATTTCATATTATGATTAAAAAAAGAATAAAATGATATATTATTGGGGCACATGGCGGGCTCAATCAGTCAAGCATCTGACTCTCGATTTCCGCTCAGGTCATGATCTCATTTGTGGGATCGAGCCTTGTGTCAGGCTCAGCACGGAGCATGGAGCTGCTTGGGATTCTCTCTCTCCCTCTCTCTCTCTGCACTTTCCCTGCTTGTGCTCTCTTTCTTTCTCAAAATAAATAAATAAACTGAAACCAAGTGTATACTATTATTGGTAACCATCATTCGTGCTTTCCCGTGCTGTCTCCTTTATTCATTTGAAGGCAAGAAGATAGAGAATAGTCTTTTTTCTCCCTGACAGTGCTGAGCTGTGGACTACTTTGCACATTATATCCTATGATGGTAAAAACCTCACAGAAGAAGAAATGGTTGGGGCACTATGTGATATAAAATGGAAAAAAGAATGAGTGGTTCTTGAAGCATGATCCCAGACTGGCATCACCATGTGGAAAGTTGTCAGCAATATGAATTCTCAGGTCCCACCCCAGACCTAGTGAATCAGACACTCTGGGAGTGGGGCCAGCAGTCTGTGTTTGTCATGCCACCTGGGTGACTCTGACGCTCACTTAAGCTTGAGAACCACGGAACACACCCTTCTCCAAGAGCACACATTACGTCGGGGAGCAAGGCTTGTGATCTTCACTGCCTTTCTAGCCACAGTCACTTAACCCAACCTTTGTGCTGTTGGAATAAATGACAGGGTGGACATCCATGTAACCACCACCCCAGTTTGAACCATTATATAGAACATTTTCATCACCCTTCATGCACCTTCCCAGTAGATAATCCTAACAGATCAATTTGTTTGTTCTTGATCTTCATATAAAAGGAATCACAGGGATGTCTGGGCGGCTCAAGCGGTGGAAGTCTGACTTCGGCTCAGGTCATGATCTCACAGATCGTGGGTTCGAGCCCTGCATGGGGGCTCTAGGCTGTCAGCACGGAGCCGGCTTTGGATCCTCTGTCCCCCCTCTCCCTCTCTGCCCCATCCCCTTTCACACTCTCTCTCTCTAAAAATAAATAAAAACATTAAAAAAAAATAAAAGGAATCACATACTACAAAAATGTGTACATATGTCTGTACAAAGATACATGTATTGATAAATGATAGGGAGTTTGGTGCTTATACATAGGGTCTGGTCAAAGGAGAGTGAGGAAAGAAACTGCACACCATCACATACAGCACTGCTCCACTTCGGTGTCCTGCAATGACATACAGACAGAAAACTTGGAACGTGACAGCTCATAACCACACAGAGGCAGTTAGACGTCTAGTGGTCACGGGGGAGATGAAACAACACTCCAACGCCAGGAACCCTGGGTGAGCTCAGTTCGTGCATGCAAAGGGCGAGGCTTGGTCCCATCCCCCTTGGGTGTGGCTCCCTTGGTGAGTCTCGGAAGGCTTGTCACTTACTCTGAGTGCAGTACAGCCCCGTCCAGCCGGGAGTGCATTTACATTCCCCATCATAGGCGCTGCAGAAGGCCCCGTTGTGACAGTTGCACGTGTGGATGCAGTTCGGGCCCCAGTGGGCAGGCGGACAAGCTGAAACCACAGCACGCATGGAGAGTTCGGTTAGAGCCCGGAGACCAGCACCCAGCAGAGGGAACTCCGTCCTGCTGCCCATCTCCTTGCATATGGGAGGTTAGTGGTGTGCATCAGGACTAAGAAAGCACAGTGCTCCCAGACTGACTAATACCCAGATGGCAACACTGACTGCAACGGCAACCATCATTACTGCCACTGTATTCATGGACAGACTGCGGAGTGAGGCAGGCAGAACAAAAAGCATCTACAGTTCATAGATTTACTTGCCTAACAAATGCACACTGAGCTCCTATGTGCCCAGCACTGTTCTAGACACAGAAGAGATAGCAGAGGACCAGGCAAGGTCCAGACCGCCCTTTGAAACCTTATACAGTAAAACCTTGTTTTGCAAGCATAATTCACTCCAGAAACATGCTCATAATCCAAAGCACCTGCATATCAAAGCGCATTTCAAGAACCATTGGCTCAGTTGTGATCATGTGACGTTGGGCATCATGTGCTCCTTGTATTGCAAGACATCGCTCACCAGAGCCGCTCCCTCAGGGAAGGCTTCCCCAAGGAGAGAACATTTAAGCAGAGATAAGATGGACAAAATGATAGGACTAAGAAAAACTAAGGGATCTGGTGTCACATAAGTCACACACCAGTCGCTCTGCTCCAGAGTTGTCACTAGAGATTTGTTTAAAGTTTAAGGTGTAAATTATACGTAAGAATTGGTTTAATCATGAAAATTCTTAATTGGATGAAGCAGAAAATAATAAAAGGAAATCATTGGAGGGTCACTGTCCATTTAAGAGCAAAAAGAGCTTCAGATAAAGTATCTGTGAAATATCATATTATGGGGTAAAACGATTTGATTTACCAAAAACAAACAAAAAAACACACAGAAAACCTTTTCATTTATACTAATGCTTCAAGAATAAACCTGCTTTGGGGCACCTGGGTGGCTCAGTCGGTTAAGCGTCCAACTTCGTCTCAGGTCATGATCCCAGGGGTTGATGGGTTCGAGCCCCGCATTGGGCTCTGTGCTGACAGCTCGGAGCCTGAAGCCTGCTTTGGATTCTGTGTCTCTCTCTCTCTTTCTGACCCTCCCCCGCTCACTCTGTCTCTCTCTCTCTCTCAAAAATAAATAAACATTTAAAAAAAACTTTAAGGAATAAACCTGCTTAAAATGAGGACAACCATTGTATCTACATGAGAAGATGGGTCTTAGCAGAACCAGCTGATCATTTCAAAACAAAAAGAGATCAAACCATCATGCTGTTTGCCTTAAGAGTATACAGTGATGTATGTTAATTATTTCTCAATAAAATCGGAGGAAAACAAAGCAGGACCATCTATAATTTTTATTTGGTTACCCAGTAGGGAATATGGCCCAATGAAGATAGTAAGTCTGAAGTAAGTAAAAAATAGAAAAAAAAATTCTCCTGAAATTGTGTGCACCATAAGTTGCCCAAGAACAAGGGAAAAATGATAGGTGACGTTCAAGGTCTGAAATTAAACTTAGAATGGATTTTCTGAGCCCAATACCCTCATTTTACAGATTAAGAGTTACTGAAAAGTGAATAAGCATGCTACCCATTTAGGCTCTTTGCAAGACCTTATTTGGATTTAACATAGGAACACTGCATAGAGCTCTTAGTGGGGGAAACAGCCATTTAAAAATTAAAATAATGTATATCATAATTATTCATATATTATTTCTTAATTATATAAACACTCTTACTTTAGTCCCAAAGAATTTGAAAACCAATGAAGATCAATGGTTGTTCCTAAATAAGACTTACGTTGAGAGCAGTCACTGCCAATCCAACCCGGGTAACACTGACAAGATCTGTCAATGGGGTTACAGGTTCCATTGTTGGTACAGGTACAAACCCCTGCACAGTTTTTCCCAAATCTGCCGCTGGGACACACTGTGAATAAGTTTTAGGTCAGTAACGCACAATTACATCTCATCGCATGGAACTCTAGAGTCTTGGGACAGAAAACAACTTTGAAAGCCATCAGCCCAGCTGCCCATTTAGTAGCTGCCTCCACTCAACAGCACCCCGTCATCTGGAATGGGCTCATTTTTAGAAACACACGAAGCCCAACATTCTCATTAAGGCATCACAAACGAGGAGACATCATCACATTTCTGGAAATCTGACTTCATGGCTTCTTGCTCAGGGAGTCCAAACCCTCCCTGATATTGATTTTTCATGGGATGCTGTTTCCAATTAAAACCGAAGAGCAGCACAGCTCAGAGAGTAGAGAGATTCTGCCGGGGTGGCAAGCCAGCTTTTCCAAAGTCATTTCTGCAGAAGCTGCAGAAAGGGCATCCCAGAAGGCATTGATAGCTGGTGGCTGAAAACGTCCTCGGGGAAGCCTGAGAGGAAGCCTGAGGACAGATTGCACGGGGCTTGCCCGGCACCGCGCACCTCCCCCCAGACACCGTGCGCCTTACTTACCTTCATTGCAGAGAGCACCTGTGAAGCCAGGCAAGCAGTCGCACAGGCCTGTGATGTGGTGACAGGGCCCACTGCTGTGCACACACTGTGGACACGTCTGGCTGCAGCGATGCCCATAAAAACCAGGGGAGCAGACTGAAAATAGAATGGAAATCAACAGTTATCTTTCCTGAGACGTATTCCTCTCAAATTCCACATCAGGATCTAGTTGAAGTTTGGGGCAAAAAAATTTTTTTTGTTTAACAATACTGAGAATTTTCCAAGTCTAAAACAAGCACCAAAGGAAGAAGGGTAGTCCTTAATAATGAAAAGAAACCATTAAACTGAATTGCTGGAGGGCAGGCAAATGTCTCTGTCCTCTTTATTTTCTCATTTATGGTCCCAATTAACCTGGGGCCTGGCACACAACAGGGGCTTGAAAAATTTTTGTTGAACAAATAAATGAAAGGAAATAAAATTCTAAAATCTAATAAGGCCAAATAAATACTCTCAAGCCATGTCTTGATCCTTTTTTCTTTAAGACTCATTACTGGCAATAAACAGATCTATAGTCTGAATTAAAAGATTGTTCCTCCTCAACGTGGTCCAGATTAATGACTGTGATTGAGAAGTGAGCAAGCAAAATGCTACATAATTAGGTTCTTCTCAAGACATTACTTGGATTTAAACGCAAGACAAATGCATAGAGCCTTCACTGAAAAAAGAAAAAAGTCATCTAAAAATAAGGATAATGTGTCTTAGAGCCATATATTCTTTTCTTGATTACATTTACTAAAAGATTTCGTAAAATCTTATGGATCCCCTCCTCTCTTAAAAATCCCATTAACCAATGTCAACGGCCTCCATTTTTAACTCTGCAATTCTATTTTCCCCACAGCACTGGCTGTGAGACTACTAGCAAGATGTATGATTCGCCGCAAGGTTTGGCTGATGTTGACTTCTGGTAATTGAGGTAAGGCCAATGCCAAAATTGCTGAATCAAATATTTACAGGTCAATGGATTTCTGGAACACCATTTGCAAGATTTAAGGCAGGATCAAGAAACGTATCCTGACGACGATGCCAATGAGGCATTGAAATCATTACTGAGAAGGAAAGGCCAAAGCCCCATCTGTTAGGCTCGTCATGGAGGTTGGAACGAATAAAGCTCTTCAGGCAGTGCTATCAAGGACAGCTCCACAAGGGACAGAGACCTATTACAGTCTCCTCCCCACTCCACTGCAACAGAACAGCGCCACGAACTGAGGTGTGGGACAGAGATAATAATTCTGCACACGGTACCTGAGAAGGGAAGGCAGACCTTTCCACGTACTGAGACACTTACTTCTCTGACACGTGGTGCCTCGGAACCCTGGCGCGCACTCACAGATGCCATCATCTGGGGAGCACGAAGCCCCATTTTTGCAGTAGCAGGGCAGAGAGCAGTTGGGGCCCCAGCGTCCCTCAGCACACACGCTGTCACAGTGGACACCTGAAACAATGCACACGGGCAAGGCTGACTAAGAGGCAGTGGGGGCTGGTGCCTCTGGGACACAAAGTCCCAGACGAGGAGGAGGAGGAGGACGGTCATGGTATCCAAACTGGGTTATCTCTGCAATGATGAGCGGGATGGCATAAGGTTTAAAATTCACTTATATACGTCAGTACATCATCATACACTGTATCATCATGTATCGTATCATCATAGCATTAAAATAATCCCAGGGTGATTTTCTACCAAGTCATAAAAGAGCAGGAATAAAACACCTTTGTTATACTGACTTTTTTATTTTTTACATATACATAATTTATTGTCGCGTTAGTGATGTTTCTTTTTTAAAAGGATGAAGCAAATGGGAAGCCCAAGGGCTCTGTCTATTAAAGGCAAAATTTATCAAAAATATTTTTATCAGTGAGCCCTCAGCAACTTCCTTCTTCCCCCATCCTTTATCTTTACAGAAAAACCAAGTGTAAAAAAGATAAAAAGAAGTAAAAAGTGGTTAAATTGTTTTACATAAAGAAAACTCTCCCCCTGGAGCAAACACCATCTTAAAACATTTTGACGATAGGGGCACCTGGGTGGCTCAGTCAGGTGAGCGTCCAACTTTGGCTCAGGTCACGATATCTTGGTTCGTGGGTTCAAGCCCTGCACCAGGCTCTATGCTGATGGCTTGGAGCCTGCTTTGGACGTTGTGTCTCCGTCTCTCTCTCTGCCCCTCCCCAGCTCATGCTCTGTCTGTCTCTCTCTCTCTCAAAAATAAATAAGCATTAAAAAATTTAAAAAATAATGAAAATTAAAGAAAAAAACATTTTGATGCTACATTGTACAGGATGGAAAGATACACTAATCTGTGCCACTAAATTCTTCTTTAAGAATTGAATCTGGCACTGGGCAGATAAAGGCAGAATATCACAACTGATCTTATTTGCAGCTGTTGTCCAAGTTATTGATTATTAGGTTACTACTCTATGTAGGTGTTTAGCTCTTACCCGGAAACAGAAATTCTAGAGTTGGTCATGAATGAACAAATGCCTAAGGAAAATGCAAGGGAAAAAGCAAAGTGGCAAAAATAAAAATAAAACCAGGTTTTATGTGAGGTAAAGAGAAGTCTCTTTGGGGGGCGCCTGGGTGGCTCAGTCGGTTAAGCGTCCGACTTCAGCTCAGGTCACGATCTCACGGTCCGTGAGTTCGAGCCCCGCGTCGGGCTCTGGGCTGATGGCTCAGAGCCTGGAGCCTGCTTCCGATTCTGTGTCTCCCTCTCTCTCTGCCCCTCCCCCGTTCATGCTCTGTCTCTCTCTGTCTCAAAAATAAATAAATGTTAAAAAAAAAAATTAAAAAAAAAAAAAAGAGAAGTCTCTTTGGGAAGTTTGTGTTTGAAATACAACAGGGGCCTCTTTCTTGTAAGTCAGAATTCTCCCCAACTCAAAGACACGCTCTTTGCATTGAGAAGCAGCGAGTTATAATTAGTAGTGAACTGGCAACTGCTGGCTTCAGACCAAGTGCAAACACAGTAAGAACAAGCACGCACACACTTAGGGATCCAGAATGCTGTCACCACCCAGCACCAAGGAAGCTGAGCAGTTTTTGCTTCGAAATTGATTAGGAGAAAAGTTACCGTGGCCCAAACCTTACAACAGAAGCAGCCCCAAACCATAATGTGAACGTTGCTAATTGGCACAGTCATTTCTGCTGAGCCATAACTCCACTTTTGACTGTTCCCGTCTCCTCCTTCTGAAAATCTCCCACATGGTAAAGGCTGTTAAGGAGGCATGAAAGCTCACAGACCTCATTGTGTCTAGCTTGAGTCAACAAAAGACTATTATTTTAGCTCGCGCTGCTGGCTGAAGGAGGAGATCAGACCTGTTAGAAGCTGACTGGGGTTCAAGGATTCCCTGTAGAATAAAATATGGAATTTTGGCCTCCTGTGATTTTTTTTTTCTTGAGTTCACAAACATACGATCTTTTCTTTTTCTTTTCAAATCTCTTTTGAAAAGCTGAGGTGGAATCCTAAAATGCTATGCTCACCAAACGTGATTCAGCAGCTATAGAGTTGTATCTGGTGTTTGGGCTCGCACCTACACGAGGCAGGGCATTTATTAAGGAGCAAACCACTTCAAAAAGAGGCTGCAAATGGAAAAATTTTGTTTTATGAACTTAAAGGAAGTACCAACAAGGGTAACCTTGTGAAGGGTCACAGGCTTCACTCTCTTTTCAAATTCAGGTTCTGAGCGCTGACCATGAGCTAGGGACCTATTTAATGGCACCTAAGATGGGGACTCCTGCTTGACAGATATTCGGACAACTCTGGCCATTTTGGTTTACAGCCATCCATGCAAATCCCAGTAAGGACTTTGGAGAAGTAGAAGTTGAAAATCATCCTGAAAATTAGTCCTCATTTCTGGCACATTGTTGTGGGGTGGGAGCTTGAGGAAAGGGGAAGGGGCGGGATTTAGCTATTTATGGTGATTTGGTTCATCAGCTACTTGCCAAATCTCTCCACCACATTAAATAAATGCAGCTAAATCAGAATGGAATACACTTGAGGTCAAAATTATCTGCTGCTTTTTTTGCATTATAGATTATCATAATTTATATGTGACTTAGCACATTCTCAATCAGAGCATGTTAAGACAACTGACCCCAGCACAGATTGGCAAATCTGAATAAAGTGATCCTTTATTTCATATCGGATTCCTCTTCCTTAATAGGTTTGTCCAGCTGGATAGCACAGCCATCTGTCATAATCAACTTTATCGAGGTAATTTTCATAGAGTAACAAGGCCCACGATATAGCAAAGAGATCCATTACAATGATACGCTTGTTTCACATGATTTACCCATGATTTCATTTCCAGAGAATCACGGGGAATTTTAGAGATCATCTATCAAATCTTCTGTCTCCAATCATAAAAGAATATTTCAGCAGAACCAAGCCTACTTTTAAATATCTTTTATTTCAGGATTGCAAATAAGTCTCCCCTTTGAAAGTAAGTTATAGTAATTCTATGACCAACTTCCTCTAAAAATTCAACCTCTTTTCTCTTTCTCTACCATCAGTAAAATGAGTCATCGCTTTTCAGATATTAATGCCTAATCTATTTGTAGACAAACATAAAGTATGCCTCAGGGGGCAATTCTAGAAAAAAGCATGAAGCTGCATTTTTTCCCCTTGCTGTCCTATTTTCTCCTACTGATACTCCTCCCCCTCAGAGTTCTGTGCCCTCCTATTATCTTTCCTTTCATCTTATAGTCAGGAAAAGGTAAGGTAAATTGATTACTGTTGAGTTGTTACCTTCTCTAGAGAATACTAATATTTTAAGAGAAGACACACGTGAGGAGCCTAAGAAATAAATCTCTAATTGTGAAATATCAGGCACTGAAGCTCACAGAGGGGGTCCCCGGGTAAGTGTTTCTCTAGGCCACACTAGGTATACAGCTACTGATGTGACCTCTCTGTAAGACTAACCCTTCAGTAAAACTTTTTTCAGGATAGATAATTATAAGTTTGCTTTAACCTGTGTGTGTGTGTGTGTGTGTGTGTGTGTGTGATTCCTGAATTATTTGCATTCATCTCATCCCAATCTTTGCAAACTTGCTGGAGTCCTACAAGATATTTTTATGTTTCTTTTTTTATCAAAGACAGAAAAGAGAATTCAACTTAATGAATATTCAAGAGGTCCAGGGGCTATTGGCTTCCTGGTGATAGGTTCTCTAAGAAAGAACTTCAACTCTGGAATGATAATGGCCCCAGAATAGGCACACCTAACCCTGTCTTGGGATCTCAGTCAGAAAAGGAGAGAGCCTGGGAAGGTGGAGAAGGGCTCCAAGCTAATGGAATGGTGGGTGCAAGGCCCAGGAGCCCAAAGAAGCATATGGAAATGGAGGACAGCTAAAACTGGGGTGAGGAAGAACAGGAGAGGTGTTTGGGCAGCCAGGCAATGGTCACATACCCAAAGCCAAGGATGCCATGCTGTGAAGTGTGAGCTTCCCCCTTGGATTTGACAGGGACCAAATGGACAATGAAGCAGGAGAAGCACATAACTGAATTTGTGGTTGGTTGGAGGGCAGAAGACAGTCTGAGGATGATGGGTCTGGAAGAAAGAAGACCTGTGTCAGGGGGCTGTTTGGGGTTATCCAGGTAAAGGAAAAAAAAGACAGACATGACAAGGTCTTAAACTAAGTCAAAGGCAGTTGGGATGCAGGAGCGGGGGGGATAAATTCCTCAGAAATGCAAGAGACAATGGAGGTGAAAGATCTGTACATGCACTGGCTCCTCCTGCCCCCATATTCTGCACAGGGAAATGAATGAAGTCTGGAGCTCCGTCAAAGAGAGATGGTGTTTCTGTTCACCACAGTGCCCAGCACACGGAGGGTGTTAAAGATTTGTTGAGTGAATCAAGAAGAACCGTCTCTCTTTCCAATTTGATATTCAGAACTATTTCTAACTGGATGGGAGCAACCATATAATCCTTTCTTTCCCTAAAGAAGTGATGAGAGGCCCATGCAGACCAGAAAACCAGCATATGTATATTTTATATGCCTCAAATGGTGACCTTTCCGATCTAAGGGGGTAGAAATGTCTGCCTTGCTGATTTTTGAGAAGATATACCTTCATGAGCTCAGGTCTGTGTTTTTTAATGCTAGCCCAGATTACAAAGCAACCGAAGAATTAGGGAGGCATCTTGAAGAAATTGTTTTGGAATGTTTACCGAAGAAGAGATAAAGGCTCTAATGGGAGTTACTTCAGGAAACAACGCCCTAATGCGTTTGGAAGAGGGGACAAAATGGGAAGGGGGTATCTTTAAATTTGCAAGGATCTCTGGTTCAGTGGAAGCATTTTTTCCTGATCAACGTTCTAACGCTGATAAGGCGATCTGTGAGGGACTGTTTTTGCCAGGACTGAGGACAAAGAGCTCTTTGATAGCCTTCCCAAGTTGCTAGGCAATGGCTGAATGATCGTGATAAACTTCAGCTAAGCAGCTCTAAAGAAATGTTCGTGCATTTCATGCCTGATGCATTATGCCAGCGGCCTCAATGTGAAACGAGCATTCACTAGGCATTTGTGATTGCATGAATGCGGTAAAATAAATCATCTTGGTTGTCATTACTTCTCCCTCTCAGAGATAGAACCCAAACTCCTCGTCTTGCTAATTGTTCGTATTCCTAATGCCCGTACTGCACTCTTTGGGGGCATTAGTGAACGAAGGACATGATTTCGATTCGATGTCTGGTTCCTGAGCAACAAGCTATTAAACATCTATTAGAAGGAAGAGAGGGATTTGTTACTAATAATTGGGCTTGATGAGTATAGAAGAGAAGAGCCAGAGTAAGCGTCATAAGACTTTTGCTGCTTTGCTAATCCTCTCGCTAACAAAGCAGAGGCTTACTGTTGGCGTAGAGACGTTCTTCACTGGTGTAACCACCTGTGCCCACGCTGTGTCCGCCCTAAGAGGACGTGAGTTTCTGCAGGCCAGGAGCTGGCCCCGCTTCACCCTCGTGCTCCCAGCATCCAGCACTGTGGCTGCACACAATTTGGAGGCACTCAACATGTGGTTGTTAAATCAAATCTTTCTATTTGGATACTATGAATTGTAAAGATGGATTAAAAAAGGATCTGCTTTACAGAGATGACCAAGTTGGAAAGGACATCCTGATAAATCATATAAATCGTCGATGTGTGCATTTGTAGCTGCAAGACAAAAACACCAGAGGGCATGACCTGCCTCAGTCCGGACCTGGATAAAAGTAAACAGAACAGACTGCTAAGCAGATGGGGGGCCCTGGGAGCTCTGGCTTTTTCTGCAGCCATTCTTTTGGGAAGGCAAGCCCCTTCCTCCACTCTCACCTCAGGGACTCGACCTTCTGCTTTTACAGGACTCCCTCCCCCAAAAAACTGCATAGATAGAGAGACATAAATGCTGCACAAATGTTGTCCACTCTTCAATACCCTGCTTGATTGGATGCATGCATGTTAATTAAAGCTCACGTCCACTTGCACTTTGATGTCACTGCATAAAGAATTAGGTTCCCCCTTATTATAACAACTCAGGCGTCACTAACACCACAGGAGAGATCACTTTGGCACAGATCAGTAGCTAAAGCAGCAGTTCACTTACTCACCTGGTCAACCTTGGAGAATTTGGGGAAACACACACATTTCCTCTTTGTAATGCCCCCTGCCTCCTGGCTGGGCTCCAATAAGCACCCCACCTCTCTCCCTATTCTCTGTGCCCCTCCTTACCCTCCTACATAGTTGCCAGTCCCTCTCTCTTTCCCAAGACTTCGAGAGGTTGATTTGGTGCCTTCATCTCTTTCCTCTTAGTTTAGCATTTAACTGTTTTTTCTGCCATGAATGCATCCCTAAGCCTTTTGCCAGCAGTTATGAGGATTCTGCCACAGAAATGCTCCCTGCAACCCCCACCTCTTCAATAGTGAGAGTAAACATGCATACAGAGGCCAGTCTACAGACGGGTAACTGTCACTGCATGAGCCACTGGTGCAACCTTTTTTAAGCAGGCTTCACACCTAAGAGCCCAACATGGGGCTTGAACTCACAACCCTGAGATTAAGACCTGAGGTGAGATCAAGAGTCAGATGCATAACCGACTGGGCCACCCAAGCACCGATGTATAACTTGTTAAATGATAAATGAGGCCACCAAGTAAGGTTGTGCAGGCTGTACACTACACAAGAGCCTCTGGCCACAGGGCTAAGTGAGGGCAGAAATCCACCTTGCCCTCCACCTGCCAAGCAGTACAACCTGAAAGATTTCCAAACCTTCTCCAAATTTGTGCAAAAGGTGCTTTATGGGCAGGCAATGGCTCCGCCCTCCTCATGCACCCCCCAGCTCATCATTCACCAGGTGTGAGGTGGGGACAGGGAATACACAAGTTAAAAAAGTTCCCAGGTGACAGTGATCTTAGCCAGAACTTGGAACCAGGCTGGGGACAGCATATGTTCCCCCACAGCCAGAATGAAATCTTGATTAGCTATAATACTCAGTGAAGAGGTGTTTTGGCTGACTGAAGTCAGAGCAAAAAGGAAGGAAAAAAGTCAGCATATGTCTACTGTTTTTGGAAAATACTTTATAAAGCATATTACTTTACTACTGTGGAAATACACAAACATACACAAACACAACTACTTACATTTCTTTGACACCTGGGACTTCAAAATAATCATTTGAAAAGCCAATCTCACTTTACAGCAGTGTGTGTGTGTGTGTGTGTGTGTGTGTGTGTGTGTGTGTGTGTAGAGGTGTGGGAGAAGGAGCCCAGGACACAGCCTATATTTTGGATAGTGTTTCATTTTCCCCCATTTTTTTTTTTGCTACAATCTGCCCCTTTTGGTAAAGTAATTAATGGGCTAAAAAATCCATATATTAAGGTTTTAAATAACTACATATAGTAAAAGTCCTTGTCTTTTTTTTAAAATTTTTTTTAACATTTTTTATTTATTTTTGAGACAGAGAGAGAGACAGAGCATGAACGGGGGAGGGGCAGAGATAGAGGGAGACACAGAATCGGAAGCAGGCTCCAGGCTCTGAGCCATCATCCCAGAGCCCGACGTGGGGCTCGAACTCACAGACCGCGAGATCGTGACCTGAGCTGAAGTCGGATGCTTAACTGACTGAGCCACCCAGATGCCCCTGTCTTTGTCTTTTTTTAATGGTACATTTCTTTCGGAAATAGTATTTGGGATGTCAGATGTACCTTTTGCTTTGAGTAATCTGTATGGCCGTACATTTTGAAAACTTGTTTTAGAACCAGGTAAAATGGAAATATCAATGATAGAAATAGAGTCTCAGTTCCTTTAAAAGAAAAAGCCAATCAAACATTAAAATGATGGTAAAGTCATGAGGAGTGGTGGATGAACCCAACCATGAAAAAACAAGCTGATTCTCTTAGGTTGGCATATGATTTCCTCAATTTAGACGTGTCAATTTCTTCGTAAAAAGGGGTAAAGCTCTCCCTTATCTTTGGCTTTAAACCCAGAGGACTGATGAGCAACTCCCCACAGCGTGCTCAGTGACCCAGCACTGTTGGTGACTCTGTGCCTTCTTACTGATTTGGTCAGGGGAAGAACCCAGTCCCCGTGTCAACTGCATTGAAGCCCCACTATTAAGCTACACATGACTACCTTGTCCGGTGATACTTAACATCTCAGCTAAAGCAATCTCGGCAACAGGGAGAAGAGGCGTCCGAATCATTTACTTCCCTAGGCTCATGTTATTTATCTGGCCCTGCACCTGGTATCCAAATGAAAAGCAAGGCTTTCTCTATGTTGAGAAACATTCTTACGAGGCACTTACTCAAAAGCAAGTTTGTTGATAAAAATTTCTGGGTTTCCCCAGGGTTGACAATGAAATGGTATTCTATGTAAATAACACAGAGTCTACTCTTCCTTCCTTTTGGGAAAATAAACAATCCTTTGTGCAATTGGAGGGTGCTTTCTGGAGCTCCAGTAGCCTTCTTTTCCTCTATCTACGTTTGCTTATACCAAGTGTGTTCTGTGAATGTGGTGGATGACTTCTCTTAAAAAAAAAAAAAGTCTCAGAGCAATCTTAGATCCTCACAGATCAACAGCTTCCACAGAAGACCCAGAGAAATGAGACACTGGGGCCATGAAGCAAAGAGACAGAGGGGCAACCAGTCACAGATGGACAGAGCATTACAAGATTATGCTGTGTGACAAAGTTGCTGCATTCCCGCAGGAGCTCCATAGGTCTAAGGCCAGATGGGATAATTTGTCTTACCCCATGACCCAGACTGTGGAATGTAACAAACACATTTTCTGGCTGGCTTCAAGCCAAATCATATCTCCTGCTTTTTTCATGTAGACTAGAGTATGCCTTTCACAGTCTGGCTCTAAATCATCAAAGCAGGTAGATACTTGAGCAGTGACTTGTGTGTTCAAGAACACCTCACACTTCCTCTAAAGTCATAAAACAAAAGTGGATTTGGTGGAGCATGGTCCCAAACAGATGACAGGGCCTCTCTGTTAGAAAAGTTCTGAACTTGCCAGGGGGTTCAAAATGCTATTTGACTTCATTGTGGTCACAGAGAACTTGGTACTGGTCATTCAATTTGAGAACTTCAAGAACCTTAGGGAAGTCACAAAATCTGGTCTATTCCCTATAGCGATGTAGTTGTAGCACTGAGTGAGAGCCCCGCAGAAACATGGGGAGGTGGAATTTCACAATGTGAAGTCAGAATTATCTCAGCTTTTGTCAAGGAGAAACTAGAGGGTGAGAGAGTCCTTGTGTTTGTGGATAACTCCTATTGACAGAAAAAGTCCATGACCCCAGCCTTGGTCTGTTTCCCAAGGTAGCTCTCAGACACTAGAAATCAAGCACATGACAGCTCATCTCAGTTTACTCCTGTCAGAAGCCAAAGCAGCTCTCAACAAATTCCAAAGGACTGAGAGACACCGCTGAAGAGGTCACTGATGACATTTCCCGTTCAAGGATGTGAAGACGTGTATTGTCAGGTTGGTAATACTCCCCACATTGATCTATAAACTCAATCCTCATTAAATCCACAGTGTTTCTTCACAGGAATTGGCATGTTGGCCCTCAAATTCATAGAGAAGTTCAAAGGACCCAGGATAGCCCAAGCAATCTTGAAAAAGAAGACAGAAGTTGGAGGACTCACACTTCCCACATTTTAAAACTTTCTACAGAATTATAATAATCCAAACAGCATGGTGCTGTCATAAGGATAGACACACATATCAATGTAATAGAAGTGAGAGTCCAGACATAAATACTCTCACATTAATGGCCACTGCTTTTTGGCAAGGGTATCAAGATGGTGAGCGTGGGGCAGGGGAAGAATGATCTTCTCAACACATGATGCTGGACCAACTGGATATCAGCATGCAAAAGAACAAAGTTGGACCCTCACCTCACACCATATATAAAAACAAACTCAAAATGGATCAAAGACCTAAATGTAAAAGCTAAAACTCTGAAATGCTTAGAAGAATACACAGGCATGAATCTTTGTGACCTTGGACTAGACAATGGTTTCTTAGACTTGACACCAAAAGCACGAGGAACAAAAGAAAAAACACAGACAAGCTGAACTTCATCACAATAAAAACTTTTCTATGGAAACAGACAGCATGAAGAAAGTGAAAAAGTAACACACAGAATGGGTATATTTGCAAATCTGATAAGGAATATCTGATAAGGAATCTATAGATAGAATATGTGAAGAAATATTACAACTTGGGGTGCCTGGGTGACTCAGTTGGTTGAGCATCTGACTTCAGCTCAGGTCATGATCTTGCGGTTTGTGGGTTCGAGCCCTGCGTCGGGCTCTGTGTGACAGCTCAGAGCCTGGAGCCTGCTGCAGATTCTGTGTCTCCTTCTCTCTCTGCCCCTCCCCCAATCATTCTCTCTCTCTCTCTCTCTCTCTCTCTCTCTCTCAAAAATGAATAAATGTTAAAAAACTTTTTTAAAGAAATATTATGACTCAGCTATAAAAAGACAAATGACCCAATGAAAAAATGAGCAAAGTATGTGAATAGACATTTTTACAAAGAAAATATACAGACAGCCGAAATGAAATCCAAAGATGCTTAACATCATCACCTATTAGGGAAATGCAAATCAAAAATTCAATGAAATAACATTTCACACCACTAGGATGGCTATAATCAAAAAAAAACAGATAATAAAAAGTTTTGGTGAGTATACAGGAACCTCACATAACTGGCTGGAATGTAAAACAGAGCAGCTGCTTTGAAAAACAGTGTAGCAATTCCTCAAAAAGTTAAACTTAGAGTTATCACACAACCCAGCAATTCCACCCCTGAATACATACCAACTATACACACATCCAGACAAAAACTTGTACTATGTTCATAACAGCATTATCCAAAATAGCCAGAATGTGGAAACAACCCAAATGTCCATCACAGATGTATGTGCAAATAAAATGTGGTCTGCCCATACCATGGAATATTATCCAGCACCCAAAAGGAATGAAAGAATGATATATGCTCCAAAATGAATGAACCTTGAAAACAAGCCAAGAGAAGAAAGCTAATCACCAAAGACCACATATTCCATGAATCCATACAATATCGGAAGAGGCAAATCTATGGAGACAGAAAGTAGATTAGTGGTTGCCTAGGGTATGGAGAAGGGAGATAAGGTTGCCTAGTGGTGAGTTGGGGGTAAATGGAAAATGACTTTTAGTGGGTATTAATGGGGTTTCTTTATGAATTGATGAAAATCTTCTAAAAATGATAGTCATGATGGTCGTACAATTCTTTGAACATATGAAAAGCCAATGAATTATACAATTTAAATAGGTGAATTCTATGGTATATCTTTCTGTCTCTGCCTCTCTCTCTCTCTCTCTCTCCATATACATATATATACATGTAAACACACACACACACACACACACACACACACGAAGAGGTTGCTGCTTATCAGCACTTATCACCAGGTCCTGTCATATAATTCTCAGAAGTCCTCATCCATGCTCAATTAATCTCCACCTAACTGCCCCTTCCCCAGCACTTTCTGGAAGAAATGTGTGCATGGCAGAGGGTACAGTAATTAAGAGAGCTGGAGATGCAGTGGAAAAGCAATGGTGCAAATCCTGTCTCTCACGTTTACTGACCCTGCAGCCTTGATCAAGCCACTCAACTTCTCGGTGCCTCAGTTTCTTTGTCTGTAAAGAAGACAGAAAAATATTTTCTACCTCACAGAGCTGCTGCGAGCCTGCAGTAAGCATTCAAAAAACATTACTTATTATTTCTTTGCTCTTCCTTTTATGCATTTTTGCTAAAAGGTAAGACCACCCTGACTCCATAATTTCCTAAATGTCACATCTCTGGTATGGATGCATAAGACTCTCCTCTGAAAGGTCTACGTTCTCAAAATATGAACCATCACTAAAGGGGGCACTGGCTTGTTACTACCAATTTCTCTTTTAGAGGACAAGTTAAGAAACCATGTTGGAAGGTACTGAAGAATCACCAATATGGAGATAGTTCTGCCCTACAAGTCTCCCTCTCTAAATATAGATACAAATATATTTAGACACAAACACAACATATACAAACACACACACACACACACACACACACACACACAGATGACTTTGAATGAGAATTCTGAAAAGAGAGTTTTGGTTCATCTAACTACCTCTGGTCCCTAGTTTCCCAGCACTTCACTCTCAAATGGCACATTAGCAATCAACATTTTATTTTACTTTCAGAAGAAATGCTCACAAATACACCCAGTTCATTCATCCCAATGTTCAATAATTTTCTTGGTGCACTCCCATTTGTAATTTTTCTAAATAAGCTTTTAAAATTCTGCTCATACTTTAGGATTTTGTTTTCATTTTTGTGTTTTTTTTTAATTTTTTTTAACGTTTATTTATTTTTGAGACAGAGAGAGACAGAGCATGAACAGGGGAGGGGCAGAGAGAGGGAGACACAGAATCTGAAACAGGCTCCAGGCTCTGAGCTATCAGCACAGAGCCCGACGTGGGGCTCGAACTCACGAACCGTGAGATCATGATCTGAGCCGAAGTCGGACGCTTAACCGACCAACCCACCCAGGCGCCCCTCATTTTTGTTTTTAAAAATAGGCTTGACTTGATGTAAGAAACAGAAAAGCAAGATCTCTCTTTGCTTGGGCATTTAGTTCCCTCTACCGAGTCTGTTGATCACGAGCAAAAACGTCGTTCTTTTTCCAAGTCCACTGTTAGTTTGGTAAACTTCTTATCTGGAACCATGAAGCCATATTAATAAGGAGAAACTTCCGCCTTTTGGTCCCAAAACTGACAATCGTATTAGGAAATTTATGACTTAAGAATTATTATAAGAAAAAGGAAGTTTTAAAGCTTTCGTGTCTAGCAATGAATATTTTAATACTTGCATGTTAACCATATTAATATTAATACTTAACATTCTTGCCTCACCAAGATGAACTTAGTTATATTCTTGTGGTTTATTTCAATCGTTCTTTCCTCAAAGTTCAAAAATACCACAGAAGCCTTGATACACCCTTCACAGCAAAAACATTTTCCCCTCTTGCTGCCCTGAATCTAACAGTTGGATCTTCAATTGAGGTTCAAGAGAATTGCCCCTGTATGTTTCAACAAGAAGTCATTTGGGGTGCCTGGGTGGCTCAATCGGTTAAGTGGCCGAGTTCAGCTTAGGTCATGATCTCGTGGTTTGGGAGTTTGAGCCCCGTGTCAGGCTCTCTGCTTTCAGCACAGAGCCTGGAGCCTTCTTCAGATTCTGTGTCTCCCTCTCTCTCTGCCCCTCCCAGGCTCACACTCTATCTCTCTTTCTCTCTCAAAAACAAAACAAAACAAAACAAAACAAAACAAAACAAAACAAAACAAAAAAAGAAACCATTCTCAGATTACAGATTAATTTGGTTTTCTTGGGTAAAACTGTGGCAGTTGACTGGAGACTTTACCCTTTTTCCTTCTCTGAAAAGCTGACCCGTGTGCATTTCTGGAAAGTAGCAAGGGAGAGCACCAGGTGTAACTGGCATGTTTCCCGATTCAAGTAGCAGTCCTCGGCTCACCTGACCATCCAGGGAGGCAGCGGCAGTGGCCTGTGGTGGAGTGGCAGCCGTCCGCATGGCTACAGTCACAGCGCTCCGCACAGTTCAGCCCATACGTGCCGTCCTGCGTGGGAGACAGCAATGAGGTCATGGAAATCCACAGGGAGAGACGACAGGGACCTTACTCAGCGACTTCAGATCCAGGATCTCCTTTCCCAAACACCTCTCAGCAACATGCATTATAATCACCTCTTCCCGTGTCTTCTCAGCCCCCCAAATGGAGGAGGCAGTGTTTTAAAATCACTCAAACTGTAGTTTTTGTCCAACAAAATCATGGTCGGTCCTATGAATGATGAAACCAACTATGCCACTAGGCTGATGGGCACATATGCAAATACATGTAAACATGCTAATTAATTAACAGAATCTTTTTATCTTATCCTAAGCCACCACTCATAAAAATATTTTCTTTTGGGGCGCCTGGGTGGCTCAGTCAGTTAAACGCCTGACTTCGGCTCAGGTCATGATCTCAAGGTTCGTGGGTTCGAGCCCCGCATCGGGCTCTGTGCTGACAGCTCAGAGCCTGGAGCCTGCTTTGGCTTCTACGTCTCCCTGTCTCTCTGCCCCTCTCCCACTCATGTTCTGTCTCTCTCTCAAAAATAAAAAAAAAAATAAAAAAAAATTTAAAAAATTAAAAAAAAATTTTTTCTTTTGTTCCTAGAGATTTTTATACAGTAGTTCAGTGTTCCCTATAAGGCATGCTACTTGATAGTGGAAAGGGAGGACACTGACTCACATCAAGAAGCTCTAAAATTAAAAGGAAATTGGGGCTCCTGGGGGGCTTAGTCAGTTAGGCATCCAACTCTTGGTTATGATCTCTTGGTCATGACTCTTGGTCATGGAGGTCATGATCTCACAGTTCATGAGTTTGAGCCCCCCATCAGGTTCTATGCCGGCTCCATGGAGCCTGCTTGGGATTCACTCTCTCCCTCTCTCTATGCCTCCCTCTCTGCCCTTCCCCTGCTTGTACGTGCACACACACCCCCTCAAAATAAATAAATGAGCATTTAAAAATAAAGAAATAAAATTAAAAGAAAATCATAGTGCTAGTTGAATTAAGTTCATTTCCATAAACTGCCAAGGTGATACCAAGAACTGTAAGGAGAAGTGAAAATCTTCTGTTACTGTTCCTAATTAATGTCCTCTTCTCCGTGAAGAAGTCTAAACAACCCGTGTATTCTGATTCCATCTAATAGAAGGCTGGAGTACTTGTTGGCAAATATTCCTCCCTGGTCTATTCCCAGGCCTTACAGTTTCACAAGCGCATCAGTTTGGGTCCAACAGAGACAAAACTCTTTGTGGACGTGATCAGTTAGCCCATGGGAGGAAAATGGACAGCTTTGCCTATACAAGCCCCGCCCTTTCAGGCCAGATCCCGATAAACGGAGGAAGGATACCATAAACCTTCAGGGGGTTCACCATTACCAAGGGCGAGGAAACTGAGAACCAGCATAAAACAGGCTGTGGGTGTCTGAAAGCATAATCATTTGTCTAGGGTTTGCTAAAATAAAAATTAGGCCCCACTAATGTTTGCTGGGGCTCCACGGCATTTAGCTTTGCCACCATATGGGCCACTTAAACTACCATCAGTTTCCACTGAATTTTCTAATGCATCTAAGATATTAAAAAAAAAAAAAAAAAAGGACAAGATTATGCCGGGGGCTTTGCTCTCTTTGTCTATAATCAGACTGGGAGCAAAAGGTACTCTCAAGCCCATCTCAGAGCACCGATAATTTGTTCACTGGTGGATGAGAGGCAGCAAAGCTAACTTCACTTTGTCCTAGGGGGTTGGAGGGCAAGGAATAGCCCAGGGTGGAATGCTCTCTAGTAGGGAAATGGGTTGTACTTGATGAGGGGGAAGCCCAGGGGGAAAGCAGCTCCCAGTGCGAGGGGCCCACTTCAGGGGTGGGGCATGGTATCATCTCGCCATCTCTCCCGGAGGCAGAGAACACACATCACTGAGAAAATGCTTAATGGCTCAGGAGGAAAAAAAATGAGGAAGGAAGAGTAATGAAAAAGAGGGCAAAGAAACGGGCCAAGGGCTTCAGAGGAAGAAAGAGAAATCGGCCTGTTACTGCGGAACGTGTGTCCTGTTCGCAGCCTCTGCCTGCCTGCGGTAGACAGAGCGCGGGATTTCTAACTATGAGTACCTCTAAAGTAGGTCAAGGGAGCAGAGTCAGCATCGAACAAGGCAAATCTTTGGAGCTGTTAGTGACTCTGGACACACTTATGTTAGCAGACGGTTGTTTCTAAACCTTTCACCATCTTGACGAGCATTTCTGTGACGCCGGTCACCACCCCCTTTCAATCCCCTGCCACTTTCCACCCCAGAGGCGGGAGGATTTCCATGATAATGGAAACACAATATTGGGGGAGTTGACAAGTATATGCTGGGTGTTTGACAAATGCTGTTGACTGGCTGTCACAAAAAAATGGGTAGATGAGAATGGAGAAAACAGAAAGGGCAGTGGGGGTGCGGGTGGGAACAGGGCAGAGATGAAGGAAAAGAAGGGAGTGATTCTCGCAGAGCCACCTAACTGATTTCCACGTCTGCCCCTTTTCCAACCGTATGGCCCATGTGAGTTCAAAGACCTCAATTCTTCTAATAGTTTCATTGGGTTCACACTCGCACATGGGAAATCAGGAAAACTGCAACCACGAGCAAACTCTCCGCAGGCCTCCGAGGTGGGGCGCTGGTTCAGTCGTACCTGGCAGGGAAGTTCACATTTTTCCCCGCGCCATCCAGGCGCACACGTGCACGTCCCGTCCAGGGTGTTGCAGGCTCCGCCGTTGAGGCACTGGCAGGTTAAGTTACAGCTGAAGCCCCACGTACCGCTGGGACAGCTGATGGAGCAGTCCACCCCGTGCCAGCCTGCCACGACAAGAACGCCAGAGCATGGAGCAAACACAAGCAGCAGGGAGTGTCGACGAGCCTCTGCAAGCCACGTTTCCCTTTAGACATGTTGGAGGCGCACAGCAGGGTCCCCAGCACAGAGAGCCATGGCCCTGCCATGTACAGCCTCCATCGGCAATGACCACGGTACCCAGAATCCACCTTTGCTGTATGATTGGTCAAGGATGCCAACACCAAGAAGCGCCATGGGGCTACTGGGAGAAGATACGGAGGGGGGGGGGGGGTCTCTAAAGTGCAGTGATGCATAATGCACGATGCTGAGTGTTTTTCCAGTTGAGAAAGCGAAATATTTACATGGGAGGGTAAAGGAAGGTTAGCGTTTGAAAGAGCAACCTCATCTTTAAAGCAAACGCCAGTAACCAATGAACAGTGAGCATCCAGGACCCTGGCTGTTGCAGCAACAACAGTTAGACACGGTTTGGCCCTCGCATAACATTGGAGCTTGGCTGCATTTCTTGTTGTGACTCTGGGCCCGTCAATTTAGGGGTGTGGATACATGTCTACTTGCTTACTTTTACCCAAAGCACAGAGACTCCCAGACTTCTGGAGCTGGCGGCAACCTCAGAGATATTATGTGAACCCCTTCTCTTGGCCCAGAGAATTAAGAGAGCCCACCCTGGACAAGGGGCTGGCTCAGTTCAGAGGCTGAATGTTGGCACAGCTGAAGCTAGAACCCGAGTCAAGGTTTCTTCCCCGTGACTTTCAGAGGTACCAGGACAAGGATCAGCTAAAAGACTCATTCACCCACTTACCTGCCTTGCAGGTGCAAGACCCATCCACAGGTGAGCAGACAGCATCATTTTTACAACCACAGGGAGAGGAACAGTTGATCCCATAGGTTCCCAGCGGGCATGGGATAGAGCAGTCAATTCCCTAGACAGGCACGGATAGGAAAATGCAATTTTACTGAATGAAATATGGCCAACACAAATAAACAAAAATACCTCTTGACAATGCTAATTATAATCCCTCCCTAATTTTAACACTTGTATTTTTTAAAATTGCTAAATGCCACCAGTATGCAAATTTTAAAGCTTCAAGTGCAATGCCAGCTTGCCTGTTTAGGATACAGTTATTAAATAGGGGCTGTAATTAAATAGAAAAAAGCCTGCTGCCTTCATTACCTTCCCTTCCTAGCAAATACAAACCCCTTTGTCCTGGCTCAGACGAGCAGATATAGCACAATAAACTACAAATTACAGTCAATAAATAAATACGCATAAATATAAATTATACACTAAATGGCATAGCGCCCTACACTTCTTTGTATAACGTGCAGTATGATTAGCGGGTGAAGCAAAGCATCAGAACATACCCTCCGCCTACAGCATGATTCAATTTATTATCTGACAATAAGCCTGAAACACAGAAGTGGGCTATCAAGGATGACCGGAGGTCATCTCCTCTCAAAACAGAAGAGACTTAACACAAGGCTAATTCAGGGCTCCAGCAAAGAATACTGACATAGGTTAGAAAACCTGTAAAGATCCTCTCAACTCTGAGGCTTTATCACTTACTCACTCCACATTATATGCTCTAGAATAATCACCAATGTCTTCATTGGTTAATACTGTCCTCTTTCAAATGGGAGAAAATGCTAAAGGCCATTTTCCTTTAAAACAAAGATTCCTAACGCGTAGCTAAGAAATCCTAGAAACTAGGCAAAATTCTGCTCTATTGGCACACAGGCATATATATGTGCAAGGTCTAGACTCTCAAAGGCACTGAAAAACTTACAAAGTGCTAACCATCACATGCAAATACACAATAAATACTAACTCGATACATTCTGTGCCTTCAAATTGCACGAGGTTAAGACAAAAGCCATTAACAATAGTATATATCCTACTTGGAAAAGTCATTTCTTTGTTGCCTATCTAACGTAGTAAAAGAATAGTGTAAGGAAACAAACAATTATGTAAGGAATAATTAAAATACAGCCTATTCCATGACATATATTAAGGAAATCATTAATATCAATGCAACATTTATAGCTTTACCTGCTCTCCCATCATTATTCTAAGGGAATGACTTATGTTTCTTATCAGTACTTCTCTCTTTACTCTCTTTCTTGCTAATGATGTGACCGATTTTAGCACCTTCGTTTGTACGTCAGAAAAGGTCATATACGGTATATGGTATCAGTATGCTCCACGTCGTACCCCTCGGCTCCTCCCTCCAGAGCCACTCACTTTGAATCCCGGGGCACAGGTGCACTTTCCAGTCACACTGTCACAGTCAGCCCCATTTTGGCAGCTGCAGATCTGTTGGCAAGCTTCCCCGAAGAATCCAGGGGAACATGTTTCATTACAGTAGAGTCCCGACCAGCCCGGCTTGCAGGCACACTCTCCAGACATGGGGTGACAGCTGAGAGACACGGATGAAAGGAGAAAGTCACTCCCGGGTAAACATGACACCCAAGGCCCATGCAAATGTCGCCTTAGCCATGAGCAATTCAGGGGTGGGTGATTCCATGCACAGTAATTTAAATTTCATTCCCAGGCTTGCTATGATTGAATTAATTGGCTGAAACCCGATTGGTACCGCAGAAATGTTGCATGAAATCGGCATCACGCCCTAACAGGAAGACGATCGCAACCACATCCTTTTGTCTGGAACTCACTGTGATTTTCATAAACTGAAAGCGCTAATTCGGCGAGAGGTCAACTAGATGAGAAGGCTTCAAGAATGACTCCGTCCAATGAACAATACCAAATCAGTGAAGCAGGGTGATGGCCGAGGGACTCCAAAAGCAGTGACCTGGTCGGCCTGTTTCCTCTCTCGTTTCCCTGTACCTGGTGGTGGCGCAGCTGTCCCTACCTGAAGCAGCAGCTGCTTTGACAGGCCAGGCGGCCAGCTGTCACTCCAGAGCAAATGGACACATCAGCTGCGCCGAGAGGCAGGCGTTGGTGAGGCTAACACAATAGGGCGCTCTGTGGCATGCAAAACACATGTGCTTCTCACCACAGGAGAATCTCAACCATCAAACAGGCTCCACTCACAATTGAAACACTGTTTGTTAAAGACGGTCTTCCTCCCCCCGGTGGAGATAAACCCCCTCCCATTAATGAGAGCCAACAACAGAACCCAGTGTCTCATCTAGACATTTGGTAAGTGACTCTCATCTGAAGACAACCCATAGATTTTCTACTCTTAGAAAGAATGATCTGCTGGGAGAGGGGAAGGCTGAGATGTAACTTCAGCTCTCCCACCACCTGGGTACCTTAGTAAAAGCATACAACCTCTCCGGCCTGACGTCCCAGTCTGTCCAGCGAGGGCCTCCACCGCACCCCTGTGGGTAGGATGCTTTGCTCTTCTGCTGCAACTAAGTGTCCACAAGCAAAGGCCTAGGCATCTGTCAGAATCATGACTCAGGGAACATGCTATGAAGAAATACCCAAAGACCACTCTACATTGAACACGGGTTCTTGGGTATAGAAAGTCTGGACTTAAAAGGCAAGGGTTAGTTGGGCATCTGGGCAGCTCAGTTGGTTAAGCGTCTGACTTCGGCTCAGGTCATGATCCCACGTTTCATTGAGCTCGAGCCCCGCGTCGGGCTCTGTGCTGACAGCTCAGAGCCTGGAGCCTGCTTCGGATTCTGTGCCTCCCTCTCTCTCTGACCCTCCCCTGCTCATGCTCTGCCTCTCTCAAAATAAATAAACATTAAAAAAATATTTTTTTAAAAAAAGAAAGGTTTGAGTGTCAAGTCTACTTACTTAGACCTGCTCAGATCTACTTATCTGCTCCTTATCCTTGAGCAAACACTGGGCACCATCATCTCAAACTTAGCATGTCAAATACTGAGTCTATTCTTCCCTCTCTTCATTCCCCAGGGTTTACTCTCAATCACCTCACCGGAACAACGGCACCACCAGCCAGTCAGTTGTTTAAAGCAGAAACCTCAGAGTTATTCCTGGTAACCCCTCCCTCATTCCGCTTATCTACTTCATCGCTAGAACCCAATACCCTGCCTCCACCATCATCTCTCCCTCCTCCGTGTCACCATGCTACAGCCGCCTAGCTTAGAAAATCTGGACAGCCTTATGCCTTCTAACACCAGCATTCACTCATGCCTTGTCACCCAAAAAAGTAGATGCTATCCTATCTTTCTTGTTAAAACTCTTCAAAAAGTCCCACTACACTTAGAATAAAATCTATGCTAACATGGCTCAAATGACTGTGTCATTTATTGTCTAAACCAGGACATTTTCAAGAGTGAAGAGGGAATTCTTCATAATTACGTTAAGAGAACAGTCCCTAATGCAAACAGTCCCTGTGGCCCTAGAAATAAGATCACCCTAAACACAGCCCACAGGTCATTGTTATCTGGCCACCACCTACTTCCCCAACTTCTTCTTTAGTCATTATTATCTTTTTATTACTACACTTAACTGCAATGGATTTCTTTTTACTGATAAAAGCATTGAGTGTCAGGGTGCCTGGGTGGCTCAGTCAGTTGAATGTCTGACTTGAGCTCAGGTCATGATCTCATGGTTCGTGGGTTCAAGCCCCATGTCAGGCTCTGTGCTGACAGCTCAGAGCCTGGAGCCTGCTTCGGATTCTGTGCCTAAATCTCTCTCTGCCCCTCCCTTGCTTGTTCTCTCTCTCTCTCTTTCAAAAATAAACACTAAAAAATCATCAAAAAAAAAAAAAAAAAAAAGCACTGAGCGTTGCCAATGTAAAGCCATCACGTGGGCTGTTTATTCCATATGACTAGAGTACCATTTCCCCTTTCTCTGCCTGGCCCTCTCCATTCGACCCATGTCTTCCTTCCCCTCTAGACTGGGGGTGCCCTGAGGGCAAGAATCAAGCATGTTTTATTACCTGTCCCCAGCCCACAGTGGGTGCACAGCAAATACTGATTAAGGGAGTGAAAATGGCTTGGCTGAGGGGTAGTGGGATTTGACTGTGAATTCTTGCTTTCCCACATGGATCTACTTCCCCCATATCTCCGAGTCATCCAGCAATACTGAATGATAATCTGCATACCTGCACTGAAAGGCAAGATTCACCCTAGAATTAGTTTTTAAAACATCAACGTTGTGGCTGAAAGGGAACCACCATGAATTTCAGGGAATACTCACTTACGTGACATTTATGATGACACTGTAAATCAATGCATAGGCCAGCAGCTAGCATTTACCGAGCCCTGGATAGGAGCTAACATCATGCTCCACAATCCATGTGCATTATTTCGTTTAATACCTAAAGATAATAAAACTACTCTACGTGTTGGGTATGCACCCACTTTGTAAATAAGGCAACGGGGACCTGGAAAGAGTAATTTGTTCAAAGCCCAGCACGGGTAGAGCAGAATCAAAACCGAACCCAGATTTATTTGTTTTCACATCAAAGAAAAAGTTGGGTAGCAACCTGCTAGGTGGGCTACTTATGGGAAAAAAAATGGCTAAAATTTAGGATTTAGCACAGATCAATGGGACAGCAGGAGCAATAAAAGCCTGTATTGTGCAAAAGCAGGGACAAATTTAAATTAAAACTTCAGAAAGTTCTCACAATTGAGAAAAGGAAAAGAAATATTTCAAGCCATGGATTGGTTGAAGTCGTTGACGTTATTTCAACATACTGTTACAAGAAAAGGACATCTTTTTGTAGAAACTATTACTTTACATTGAAAAGTAGAAAGTCATATTCATGGTATAGACATAAATGTTAAATGAAATAGATTATCTGGGGACAGGGAATTGAACTAAGCTACAGGCAGACACAGAAATTGATATTCAATGCCCCCTAGCGAGTATTAGTTCAGCACACTGGTTCTCAGATTGATTGACACCGAAATTAGTATTCTGTAATTTGTAATTAGATGTAGGAAGCCAGAGCACTTTGGAGGCATTTGATGGGTTCTCAGGCAGGCAGCTTAATTGGTAATGAGATTTACGTGTTGATGTTAGTGCGGCAGACTGGAGGCTGAAGGGTAATACGCTACTATCCGTTTTCTTTCTAAAGAACAGATTGCTTTGTGTATATGAAAATAGGATTATACATGTATAGGAATACCTATCATTTCATCACATATGTAACTAGATACAAATGCTCTGGTAAAACTTTCAATTTCCAGCAAATTATTACAAGGGCCCAATACAATATTGGCTAAAATAGAATGAGTCCTTGAACTTCCTTTTATTCATTTCCTTAGATGTTTTTAATGCTCAAATGTAATGACAATTATGTGGCATTTGCAAATAGGCACATCCTGATTGCCCACAGCTATTAAAAGTCCTTATTAATAAGACCTAATATACATATCCTGTGGGGAATCTTAATAAATTTCAAATTTTATTTTCCTGTTCAAAATCATTTCCACCATAAAAGCTAGTTTTCAGCTGAAAAGTCCAGGCCACAGCGAATGTCTTAAGGCTCTATAATAGGGCTATACCTGAAAACAGAAATGTCACTTATAAATAGATTTAAATTAGTTTCAACCCTATGATAGACTGCAAAAATAACAATTGCCACACATTCTTCGCCAACTCCTCCTATCAGTTGAAACTGTAGTTGGTATAGACCTGTTTTGACTAGAGGGATGTTAGCAAATATGAGATAACCAAAGGTTTGAAAAGTGTTTGCACGTTGGGGCCTTTTCCACCTCTTTTTGCTTTTGGAAGCCAGGCATTATGAAAGAAAGCCAAGGTTAAGGTGCTAGCTGCTGAAGACATGTGGTTCAGGCACCCATCAACCAGCCAAATGGTAGACAAGTGAGGGGGGAATTCTAGGACCAATCAACCTCTACTTGATCTGCCAGCTGAATACCAGGAGAAAAGCAGAACGACCACCAAGATGTGCCCAGCTCAAATAGTCAAGCGAAAAATCAACTGCTGGGATGCCTGGGTGGCTCCGTCGGTTAAGCGCCCGAGTCTTGATTTCAGCTCAGGACATCATCCCAGAGTTGTGGAATCCAGCCCCACATCAGGCTCTGCACTGACACACGGAGCCTGCTTGGGATTCTCCCTCCCTTCCTCTGCCCCTCTCCCCCACTAGCTTGCTTGCTCTCTCTCTCTCTCTCTCTCTCTCACACACACACACACACACATACACACATACACACACACACACACACACACACACACACACATTTAAATGGTAAAATGAACAAGCTAGATTTTCAATTAATACAAAGATTCTATACCTCTTGGTTCAAAGGAACCTTGTGTTTCCAGGAAACACATTTTCACTCGCCAAGTGTTTACTTAACCTTGTCACGTAAAGAGTGGCAACGTCTTCCAATGAAGAAAACCAAAGTTGATTAAAGCAGCTTACAAAGTTGCTTGAGATACATTATGAATGCACTTCTTTGATATGTCCCACTAAAATGTATTCCAAATATTCTCTCTCTCTCCCTCGTTTGCTCGCTTATAGTACAAAGTCTGCTTTTTCGTTCCTAACAACGGTTTAAAGAAGAGACCAACCGCACACTTCTATTTACATTTACCTTTTCTGCATTTGAGATTTGACGTGGCCACAAGTCACTTTTCTGGAGTATAAACGAAGTAACAGCTGTGCGGAATTCAAATAAGTAATTCTTGTAACATTTGAACTGCTATATAATGCACTACATTTTTGTCAGACCGAGCTTTTCCGGCAGTCTGCAAAGGAGACCCAGAATCTAAGTGATAAGTATGTGGTCCTTGGGGGAGGGAGAGGAAGAAATGGGGTAGAAAGATGTTTTCAGGGGTAGGCAAGGAACACTACAGTGGGTGGGATCATGGTTTCCTGTTCTTAAATTCTTCGAGAAAGTTTTGAGCTAAAAGGCCCCTGTGAGTCCTATGTCAGAGTAATCAATTCTGAAAACATATTTCACATGTGACAGCCACATGCGAAACACTTTTACGAAACTTCCACCAGTACCCTTCTTTTCTACACAGATGTGCTGTCATGTCAAAGATGCTGCAGTGAGAACCATTTTTGGGATACTTTTACGTACTACACTGGGCTTAACTCATGTCTTTCATTGCATCTTTGCTTCTAAGGGAATGTCACAGAATCCCCCTCTTAGGGAAACATTCTACAAACCTCAGCAAATTTAATTTTTGGCAATGGCCATCGATGGAGAATAGAATTTGATATCCACCCAAGAGCCTCTACCAGTTTGAGCACTTCCGGCCTGGACTGTCACCCACTAAGAATTCTTCCACTCACTTAGCAGCTCCTCCCCAGAATGATGCAGAGGCAGGAAGGGTCTCAGGGTGGGCATCCCTCTGTCAATCTCTCCTTCCAAAGAGTGGTCACTGCAGTTCAAACTGTAATAGGACACATCCTTCCAGGGGCAGCTAACCCTCACCTATGAGTGTTATCCAGGTGGCAGGGACACCACTTGTCACACTTGATGCCATACAGCCCTTCTGGACACAGACGCGCCTCGCAATGCTCGCCAGCAAAGCCTGCTTCGCAGAGGCAAGAACCGCTCACGTGATAACATTTCCCTCCATTGACACATTGGCAGGTCTCCGCACAGCCAACTCCGTAGGTGCCAACGGGACACTCGTCCTGGCACCTGTCAAGCAGGAGGCGGGAGCAGAAGACAGATTAGTCAGTGTGGTGTAAAAATACACAGTCCATTCTGATAGGCTTTGTGATGTAGAAACTGAAACTGCTTTTCGCATTTGATACATTGTTTTCGTGATAGTCCCATTACAGGTATAAAAGCAGTAAACTGAATCACTCTGGCTACAGATAGTATTAACAGCAGTATGAGTCTGTTCAAAGGAATAACAAAAATGAAACCAAAATAAAATTATGAACTTGCCACAGGAAGAACGTTTTTTACCTCGTGCTTGCTAAAGATATATAGATATAGACACAGATACAGATATATCACTTGAGGAGATACCGAAAACAGGAAAAGAATAATTGCCCAAATTAGGAAATTAAAATATTGAAATAGATGCTTTCCCCATTTTAACGATAAAACTTTGTGGCATATTTCAAACAATGTTAATTCTCTTGGCTTTCACGGTGGCATCAGTATTTGATCCAGCCATGTATCTGCTCTTTTCAAAGCTGAATGACAATAATTGCCCCTCATTTAGAAAGTTATGCATTTAATAAACACAGTCCTCTTTAGAATCAGGGAAGTCAGAGCTATAGCTATCAGGTTTCCTTGATTCCACCTGGGGAACTCTTGCCAGGAGATTTAGAGATGCACAGAGTTTCCTAGCACAAACTTTTTGCAAAGTGGGGTATCGTCCTCCGTAAGAAGGGTTGACCAATAGCAAGGAAAAAATATCCGGTCCCCAAAATTGACTTTATCTTTTAAAAAATAACATTAGAGTCTGCTCCTAAAGGAAGGACAGGGTCTGTAAGTGGCCGCAAGGAAGTATGATGGAGAAGAGAAAATTCTCATCACGCCATAGAATGCATGACCAGTTGTCCAGCCAGCCAAGTTTCTTTGGGACCTGGCAAGGTGACTTCACGGAGGCTCCCGCAACAGAAGGAGCACTTCCTGCCAAGGGAGAGTGAGATGGGGTCTCGTCTAGCCAAGTGCCGGCCGTAAGTAGGGTACACTTTGTGGATATCAGCAGACACTTCCCATGTGGCTCTCGTGTCATGCCAGAACCACGGTCAAAAAGGTAGGTCAGCACTGCATTTTTTAGACCAGTATAATGCCAACAGCAAGTTCAAAATAATGAATTCAAGGATACCTAAAGGCACTGGCAAAGGGGCTGAAAAGCAAACATTTTCCACAAGGTTTGCTTATGTTTTATGGGGCGTGATTAGTAACAATACCAAGACTGGCTGGGATTCTATTTAAGAGTAGAAGATAAATCTCCAGATCCCTTTGACACTTTTCTGGTCAGGCCTGGCTCTAGCATGTATTTCATGAGACAGAGAAAAGGAAAGGAGCCTCTGGTAAACTTGGTTTCACCTGACTCTTAAGACCATCTTTAGGTATGTTTGTCAAGCGGCAAAATCTTCAGATCAACTGCTCAACAGATCATTAGCAAAGTTCTGTAGTAACTATCATTTAGCATAAAATCAGATGTGTGTCTTAAGGTTACCCAGGAGTATACCTATTTTTAGACCAGAGTATTTTTAAAGGGTACTCTATTTTTAACTTGTAAGAAGCTTTAATAAGCCAAGTCACTTAGTTTATTCCTTAAAGATGTAAACTTTAGAGAAAGAAATGCTGAAGTATGGTAATTTGGCCTCGTCATGGCTCGGCTAAAGGATGGTAAGACAACTATGCAACCTGTTCATCCAGATTTTCCTGCAATTCAGTTCCAAAAAGATAAAGATAAACAAGGTGAAATAACATTGCTTCCTCTCTCTTATATGGATTTGAAAACTAACCAAAATGTGAAGCTTTGGGATCCATGATTTTAACTTAGTAAAAAGCTTAGCTCTAAAAGTGGGTGAACTGAGTATAGATCGGAAGCCTGGAAAAAACGTCTGTCCACTGACAAATGACAGGGAAACAGTGTGTATATTTCATCCTATCTTGGCAGAGACTTCCTTTTCTTTGGGAAAACAAAATCCATAATAACTGGTCCTGGACCATATTTACCTTTCTAAGCTATAATAAAACATAGTACTAGTTTGTATTATAAATGGCAAAAAGCCATTTGAATTTTACTTACTGAAGTAGCCATTATGTAAAGCTCACTTCATAGTCTCCTTTCTTTTTCATCAATGTTGCACTTGTAAGAGAATCCTGTGAATAACAGTTATGTCTATTTCCATCTACTAAACCAAGGTGGTAGGGTATCTTCCTAGAAGTAGACATTTTCCGTCTTTGGAAATAAAAGCAATCACGAGGTAGCTTATACCTTTCAGGTTAGCAGAGTTAAAAGTCTTTGTCAACCAGACTTATCTCCCTTTTTGGCCCCTTTATCTAAAAGAAGCATCATTCTCAAGGAATTTCATGCCCTTAATGTTGTTTTTGTGGTCCCAGGCAGAACAATGGGGGAAAAAAATCTATCTTAAGAATTAGTAAAAGAGGTAATAGATGTTCTTAGGAGAGACAGCAGAGAGGCTGATAAAGATATAGCAATTAAATAGTGGCCACAGCAGAAATATAGAAATTTGGAGTTTATACATTCTTTCATTTTTTTTTAATATTTTTTAACGTTTATTTATTTTTGAGACAGAGAGAGACAGAGGATAAATGGGGAGGGTCAGAAAGAGAGACAGACACAGAATCCAGGGCAGGCTCCATCCAGGCTCTGAGCTGTCAGCACAGAGCCCGATGCGGGGCTCGAACTCACAGACCGTGAGATCATGACCTGAGCCGAAGTCGGTTGCTCAACCGACTGAGCCGCCCAAGTGCCCCTTTAATTTTGTTTTAATGTTTATTTATTTTTTGACACAGAGAGAGAGACAGAGCAGAGACAGAGGGAGATACAGAATCCAAAGCAGGCTCTAGGCTCTGAGCTGTAAACACAGAGCCCGACATGGGGCTCAAACTCACAAACCACGAGATCATGACCTGAGCCGAAGTCGGACGCTTAACCAACTGAGCCATCCAGGCACCCCTCATTTTTGTTTTTGAATAATGCTCTGGGATTGGAAAAAAATGGATAAGCTTTAAGTAGAGATAATAAAATACAACCCCAATTCCCAAACCAACGAAGGTCACAGGCTTATTTTAATACCATTTTGATTATTATATTGCATCTTGTTACAAATGGATGGAAAAGGAAGTGAGTTAGCATATAAGGGGTGGCAGCTCCTTTCTGCCTGGTCCTTTTGAGCACGTCCCTCCCTAGAGGGCTTGGAATAATTGGGCCAAACCATGATTTCGTGGGAAAGAATCGCATTCCTCATTAAATCTGGGATCGATGGATCAGCTGCCTGCCTTTCAAGCATCTGGAACTACTGCTCTGGGGGAAATATAAAAAGTGCTGGAAAACAGCCAACTTTTCCACAATCCTAGATACCAGAAAGTTACCCCATTGGAGACCAAAGCCGCATCCCCCCCCCCCCCCCCCCCCCCCCCCGCCCAATTCCTGTCTGTAATTTCTGACTTTACCTCCTCTGACCCACATTCCTTCTTCACTTGCAGGTTAATAGGGAACCTGCATGGCCAGACAATCTTGGCTTCACCTTAACAGACAGCCGAACTGAGGCACAGATCTCTCCATGCAGCTAACTCTTAATGGAGCACCAATTACAGGAAAGGACCCCAAAGGTCTGAGCGATTCCATGGTGACCCACTAGCATGAAGAACACTCTTTTAACCCCTTCAAAAGAATTTGCATGAGAATCTGGAAACCACCAGATGGTAGGATATCTTTCTAGAAGTAGACATGTTCTATCTGGAAAATAAAAGCAATCATGACGTAGCTTATACCTTTCAGGTTAGCGGAGTTAAAAGTCTTTGTCAAACAGACTTAGCTCCATTTGGGGGATATAAGGGATATATAGATAGATATAGATATAGATATAGATATAGATATAGATATAGATATAGATATAGATATAGATATCTTCCCTCTTGCCTGGCTGTGCCACATTACAGTTCCTCACCACAATGTCCTCCTAAACTGTCCACAAGCCCCAGGGACTATTATTTGGGCATCCCATGAGCCTCTCTGCCTGCCTACAAGGTGTCTGTTTTGTTTTTTCTGCTTCTACTGTGGCTGGGAGTGCGTCCCCACATCCTGGAAATGCTCTGCTGACAGCTACCAGTGGTGATACCTGCTCCCCCAGGCAGCAGCCCTCTGGTCTAACCTCAGTGATCAAGTTACGCTGACTTCTTAAAACAGGGAAATGCCAAGACCCCAGGCCCTCAAAGCTGTTGTCACCACAAACTGCCCCATAGCTGCTCATTTTCCCCAATCGTGGTGACAAAAGTGCATGCTGTGTGTGTGTGTGTGTGTGTGTGTGTCTAGAACCCAGATGGGCATGGTATAATTAAAAACAGAAATCAGGGGCGCCTGCGTGGCTCAGTCGGTTAAACGGCCGACTTGGGCTCAGGTCATGATCTCGCGGTCCGTGAGTTCGAGCAGCACGTGAGGCTCTGTGCTGACAGCTCAGAGCCTGGAGCCTGTTTCAGATTCTGTGTCTCCCTCTCTCTGACCCTCCCCCGTTCATGCTCTGTCTCTGTCTCAAAAATAAATAAACATTAAAAAAAATTTTTTTTTTAAAAACAAAAAACAGAAATCATGTTGTCAAGTCACCAGAAAAACAATAGTTAGTGGAACAACAACTCAAGAAGATGTTCCCTCTTCAACTTCCTTGTCTTCCTTTGGCTCGTTGCCTTCCTTGCCTTAATCTAAAATTCACCTGGAAATTAGCTGTTATCCCCCCCTCCCTTGCATTCTAAATAAGATGAGTCTAAGTCTGCATTATACATTCGCCTTACAAGTTTGCCTTATATGTTTGTTGTCTTTGTGTTGCCTCAGATTTGAGACTTAAACCAGTAGACGACAAGAAAAACGATTATACAGCTGATCCTCAAATAACATGGGTTTAGAACGCACAAGTCACTTATATGCTGATTTTTTTTTATAAATACAGTCTGCTACTGTAAATATATTCTCTCTTCCTTATGATTTTCTTAACATTTTCTTTTCTCTAGCTCACTTTATTCTAAGAGTATAGCAATACATATAAATAGAAAATATGTGCCAACGGACTGTTTATATTATCAGGAAGGCTCCCTAAACAGTAGGCTATTAGGTTAGGTTTTGAGGGAGTCAAAAGTTACGTGCAATTTTTTGACTGAATAGGGGGTCAGTGCCCCAAACCCCTGAATTTTTCAAGGGTCTGTATTTAATTTTTTAGTGCCCTAAAATATTAGACAAAGCTATTATCCTCATCTATCCAAAATATAACAATAAGCCAGGATGTAGGTCACATAAACTTTTTGAGAAGCTCAGTTACATGTTACAAAAACCATGCTCTGAAAGGTGTCAATAATTTGCAACATCAAAAAATAAAGGTAAAATACATAATTACATTAACAAAAGATGAAAAGCCTTTAATGAAGCCTTTCATTAACTTTAAAGAAGTTAAATAGATAACACTAATAAAAGTTCCTAATAAAAACAGGGATTAAAAAAAAAACACCCAAGCATGAAAAATTTTACTAAAAACCAGTAATGAGCATAAAACTACATTGAAGCCATTTTCAATGAAATTAGGAAGAAGACAGGAATTCCCAGTTTTACCTGTTTGTCAACACTGATTTAAAGGTTTCAATTAATGCAATTATTTCAAGAAAATGAAACAACCCTTATAAATATAAATAAATGAAACAACCCTTATAAATATTATAGAGACAAATATCTTTTTTTTGGGGGGGGGTAGGTGATAAAATAACTTTAGTGTTTGCTAAGTAACATTTGAATTAATTAAAAATTTTGGTAGAGAAACTAAATAAAAACACTCAAAATCAAGCCTGTCTTTATCCTGAAATAGCCAATTAGAAACTGAAATGGGATTTTCCCAAAAATACAAAATACTTAGAAATAAATTTAATACAAAAGTGCAAATTCTAAGTTGGGAGGGGGAAGTGAGGGACCACACTATATAGCATCATATTTTTTTCTTTTTTTTTCTTCTTCAAAGTTTGTTTATTTTTATTTTTTTACTTTAAATTATACTTATTATTATATATTCATAAAAATAAAATTATAATAAAAACACATATTGATTATATAAAGTTAGAGAAATTACGTAGCAAGAAAACAAATTTTCCAGTATTCCCACAATCTAGAAATAACTATCATTTACATTTTACTGGATTTCCATTAGTGCTATAGTATCTTATTAAAAGCCAAAAACAGGGGGCGCCTGGGTGGCGCAGTCGGTTAAGCGTCCGACTTCAGCCAGGTCACGATCTTGCGGTCTGTGAGTTTGAGCCCCGCGTCAGGCTCTGGGCTGATGGCTCGGAGCCTGGAGCCTGTTTCCGATTCTGTGTCTCCCTCTCTCTCTGACCCTCCCCCGTTCATGCTCTGTCTCTCTCTGTCCCAAAAATAAATAAAAAACGTTGAAAAAAAAAATTAAAAAAAAAAAAAAAGTCAAAAACAGATCAGCCTTTTGGAAAAAAAAAATAATGAGGGAAGAAAGTTGAAGAAATTCTTAGGTCACAGATATCATCAAAAATAATGATAGCTAATTTTTATTTGGTCCCCAGACATCACTCAAATTGACAATCACTAGTATTTGTACAGTTCAGAGAAATCACTCAACTATAATAACAGCTAATATTTGTAAGCTTCCATGCTGTTCTAACCACTTTAATGTACTTATTGAATCCTGAGAGCAACCCCAAAGGAAAGTAAAATTATTTTAGCAATAAGGATGTATCTAAGGACACAGGTTCCAAAAAATCTTTGTTGTGACCATTATAATCTCCTACCTCTCAAGTCTTTTTTCTCTAACTGTATGCACACATCCAAAAAGCTTGGTTATCTGGTCTTTTAGGATGTAAGAGAGGAAAGAGAAAATTAGAAGGAGTAAGGTATGCAAAGCCGTCTAGGGTAACCCTTCACTGATACAAAAAATGACAGTGGATGGAAGGGCCAGATGAACACAGCCATTCATTTGCTCTTATAATCTTCAAAGTCCCATTGGATCTCACTTGGTCGCTACTCCACAGGGAAATGACTGGTATTCTTAATGGAATACTGAATCATAAGAAGGTAACTTTATGCCCAGCATACTTTTTAAAGCTAACCAAATACACATCCAATTTTGGAATAAATCTATCAAAAACTATTTAAAATGTAAAAAGTGGCTGTCCAGCCATTCAACTGTTGAGCACGAAACATTTATCACGGGTTCTGAATAGCTGGGATTTTATTTCTTTATTTTAATGCTGTCTGTCTTCAATTCACCATCACTGTCGATGGTTCCATTTCTACACAATGAGTTGGGAAAAAAATCTGTCGAACACATTGATACCTTATAGACGCCTCTGGAATATTATAGAACAGTCACAGACACATAGTAGCAAAGGTATTCCCTCGGCTCTGCAGGCTTTCCTTTCACACCATTATGAACAGTCAGAGAAAGATAAGACTATCCCTTACCGTTCCCCTGTGTATCCTGGGCTGCAATAACACTGGCCTGTGGCAACGTCACACGTCCCTCCATTATGGCACTGACATTCTTGTGAACAGTTCTTTCCAAAGCGACCCTGAGGGCAAGGCTGACCACACACTGTGCCCTGCATTCAAAGAGATTTGGAAAATTACATGGGCCTCCAGCCAGGGAAGGGCTAAAGGAGGAGGGAAAGAAGAGAGGAAACAAAAGGAGGAGGAGATAAGGGAACAGGGCTGCAAGATAATTAGATGAAGGGGATTTTAGAACACTCTGTACATCATCTAAAAAATGTTAGGAACTTTAAGTGGACTTATTTACTTGGTAAGCCTAGATCTCAAGATACGTTCAAAGATGCAGAACAGGGGCACCTGGGTGGCTCAGTCAGTTAAGCGTCCAACTCTTGATTTCAGCTCAAGTCATGAGCTCATGGTTCGTGGGTTCGAGCCTTGCACGGGGCTCCGTACTGACAGCAGGGAGCTTGCTTGGGGTTCTCTCTCTACCTCTTTCTGCTCCTCCCCTGCTCACGCACTCTCTCTCTCAAAATAAATATTTTTTTAAGAAAAGATGGCAGAATAATCTTAATAAATATCCATATTAAAAAACTGAAGTTTAAGATAAAGTTACACAAAATTATTATGGTAACCTAAGGAATTTATAAATCCTCCTAAGCGTTCTTCCTTGTGTCATACATGTACAATAAGTCAACAATACTTACTGAACATCCATTACATGAATGGCAACATCTGGTGCAAATACAATATCCAAATGCTTTACCATATGTTCTAAGGAAAACACACATTATCATTGGCTTTATTTCTTACAAGGTATAACGTAGCATAAGACGGAAATTTTGTGTACCTGGATTAACAGTAACATTGCCTAAGAAGTAGTTCTACAAGAATGAACCTAGACATTTTATTATGAGAGAAAAACACTTTTATTTTCAGCAGGTTGAACAAACATTGGTGGGCCAAGATCAATAGGAAAGCTTATTTCCTGGGAAGAAAAATCAAGAGAGGAACTTGGACATGTTTCCTCACCCTAGAGGCTGTCCATCTTGTCAGGCACTGTCACTATATTTAACCCAATCCTCTGCTTTATATAAATAAGTGCCAATAAGTCAGTGAAATACCTTCCCGTTTTCTGCTTCACTTGGTCATATAACTTGGGCTTGTAGCTTATCATCTGTTTATTGGAATTATTGTTAGAGCAAACAACATTTCCCAAATAACAGGGATTTTTAAACTGTTTTTTTTTTTAACTGTTGCAAGCTGTTGCTTTGTCCTCCTTCTCTCTAAAAAAAGGCAGACTGTGGGCACTCTGAAATTGGAGGCTAGCAAACACCAGATGGTTTTGTAAATGTTTATTCTGGATAGCATAAGAAAATACATTTCCTCTAACTCCTGGCTACCCACAAAGGCAGTTGGTGTGCTAATTAAGTCTCCTCTGGTGGTTTCTAGCTATCTACAAACAGGGAAAGTTCTTCCACAGACTCTTGGAACTGAAAAAGCCTTTGAGAGATGATTCAAATCAATGCCTCACTGAGAATCATCTATGCATCAGGCACAGAGTTAAGCTCTGAGAATCAAAGTGATAAGGTCACAACCTTTAATTAGTTCACAATGTGATGAGGGGGACAGATGAAAAAATAGCTCTAATCCCTCCATTCTAGCACACCATAACAACACGACTGAAAAAACAATGTGCCAAGGGTCAATCTGCGGTAAGCAGAAATTCTGGTGAAAATTCTCATTCTCCCAGGGACTGACCCTACCCACATTTTGTAATGGTCCCCCATCAGCTTTAGAGATGTTGTTGAAATATTGTTTGTGAGTAAAGATTAACGTGAGCAAATAGCTTTAAGTAAGGCATTCTTAGGAGTTGAAATGCATGTGTGTGTATATGTAAAAGGTATATATTTCATCTTTGAAAATCACCTAGAGTAATAGCACAAATAAAATATTGTAGAGAGAAGTATACCTTAGAAGCTCAGCTCTCAATTCACAGATTGAGAAATGACCTGAAGCATTCAGTAAAAAAACTTCTACCAAGGTAGCAGCCTCAGAGTACAGACACACTGGAGAATGGGAAGATCCATCTACCCAGTAATTGGGATTCATGGTCCAAGCCTGTGGCTGTCAGTATCCCACACCATAACCATCCCAACCAAGAAGAAAGCTTCAATCTCAAGATGAGGCAACTATACAGACAACATCTATACAATAGTCCTGGAGTAGAATGCCTATAACTCTTCATCCAAAGAACATGGAGCTTTCCGGATACTCTGCTGCCCCAACAAAATCCTTCCCTTGCCAAGAACCAAGCAATGTCCAACAACGGCAAAAGACTGCTTATAAGAAATGAAGAGAAGGAGTCAAAGGTAATTCAGTATTTCTACCTTGGGCAAGAAGAAAGAAATGCTGGTTTTAACGAAGATTTTTAAAAAGCAGAAAAGGAGTAGCCTTAAGAAAGACTTGGGTTCATGACAAGTTTTGTTTCATTAGCAATGACTTTGATGTGGCTCGAGCCAGTTCAGTACTTCTCAAGAGCTCCCTTGTTCACCCCATCATCAGCCACTCAGTAAAAGGCCCCTCACTCTGACTCCATTGATTTAAGGGGTTTCTTTGGGCTCTGCCTCTAGAACCAGACCTTGTCTTGTCTGCTTACCTTTCTAACACTCACCTTGGGTCTAATATTTCGTTTCCCCTTGTCTACATGGTCCTCACATCTTGAACTCTCCCTTACTTCCCATGATTCTCCCTGGGATGTGAACTCCAGTTCTCCTTTGCTTCAGGACTACAACAAGGGCATTAGCAGACCAATTCTACTCCATGTCTGGCCCTTAAGGCTCCAGCTTGGGTGGAGCCCAAGTAGATGGTGGCTTCATGTCTACAGGTCATCTGGGTTGGGGTGTTTAATAGGACAGTGACAAATATATGTCTGGACTCAGAAGGAAGGTCAAGATTTGGGAAAAATCAGTAGATGACTGTTAAAGCCATGGATCTGGGTGAGATTTTCAGAGATTTATAGTGAGAAAAGAGAAGAAGGATAAGACTGAAACCTAGGAAATGCTGTAATAAAGAGGTGTGAAGAAGAAGGAGGTTAGGAAAAGAGATCTTCAGTAAGAGAAGTAGGAGATGGGGTTATCAAATAAATGGAGAAAAAGATTATGAAAGGGAGGCGGATGGGCAACAGGGTTGGAAGCTTTGGTGAAGTCAAGCAGAATGAGCACAGAAAGGTCAGCACTGGATCTGATAATCAAGAAGTCTCTTATGACCCTACCAACATAGTTTCACTACAGCTGCTGGTGATAGAAGGGGATAGTGAAGTGAACCCTTCTCTTAATTTTTGTTTGTTATTGAAGGAAACAGACCTTGGTCGTTCACTCTTGTGCCTTCAAGCAGATGTACGCACAAACCAATGCCGGTAATGACCATATCACACCCAGGTTTCAGAGAAAGCTAGTTGGCAAATCAGCTTTGAAATTGAGTGTGTTGCAATGTCGCAAAACACTAAGCCCGTGAGACACGACACGAAGAAAGTGTAACATGGTCAAAGTTTGGGAGGTGTGGTGAGTGACAGCTTCCTCTTGGATTTGCATACAAAAGGCTTTGAGAAACTCTGCCATAGCTGGTAATAAACCTGGTTCACCTCAATTGTGCCTCCACAAATATATGACCAGATCAGTTGTTCACGTAACACTCACTCTGTTGAGAATAATGGTCTCAAAGAACAATAGTGATCCATGGAACTTAATTATAAAAACAATTACAGACATATTTCATTTACTGTGTTTTGCTTTATTGTGTTTCACAGACACATTGTGTGTTTTTTCTTTTCTTTTCTTTTCTTTTCTTTTCTTTTCTTTTCTTTCTTTCCTTTTTTTTTTAACATTTATTCACTTTTTGAGACACAGAGACAGAGTGTGAGCAGGGCAGGAGCAGAGAGAGAGGGAGACACAGAATCCGAAACAGGCTCCAGGCTCTGAGCTGCATAGAGCCCGATGTGGGGCTCGAACTCATGAACGATGAGATCATGACCTGAGCCGAAGTCAGACGCTTAACTGACTGAGCCACCCAGGCACCCCGCGTGTTTTGTTTTTTAAACAAAATGAAGGTTTGTGACAATCGTGCATTCAGCACGTTCAGTGATACCATTTTTCTTTCTTTTTCTTTTTCTTTTCTTTTCTTTTTTTTTTTTAAGTAGGCTCTATGCCCAACGTGGGGCTTCAACTCACGACCCTGAGATCAAGAGTCGCACGCTCTACTAAGCCAGCCAGGGGCTCATTTTTTCCCCCGCGTTGGCGCCATTTTTTTCTTTTCTTTTTTTTTTTTAATGCTTATTTATATTTGAGAGAGAGCACGTGAGAGAGAGGGGAGAAGGGCAGAGAAGTGGGGACAGAGGATCTGAAGCAGGCTCTGTGCTGATAGCAGAGAGCCTGATGCAGGGCTGGAACTCATAAACCATGAGATCATGACCTGAGCCGAAGTAACTGACTGAGCCACGCAGGCACCCCGGCACCATTTTTCTAACAACATTTATTCCTTTCACATATCTGAGTCATATGTTAGTAATTCTAACATTATTTCAAATTTTTTTCATTACTTTTATGTTTGTTATGGTGATCTGTGATCTCTGATGTTACTAATGTAATTGCTTTGTTACGTACATTGGTTTTTTAGACATAATGCCATTGCACTCTTAATAGACTACAGTATAGTATAAAATAACTTTCATATGCTGTAGGAAACCAAAAAATTCATTTGACTCACTTTATTGTAGTATTCACTTTATTGCTGTGGTCTAGAACCAAACCCGAAGTATCTCCGAGGTATGTTAATATTTAGATTCTTCCAGTGTTTAACAGCATTGTCTGTCATACATGAGATGAAATATTTCCCTTTTTTTTTTATCCTGAGGGAAAGTGCAGGACAGGTGGCCACTATGTTTTCCAATGAGGACCCTTAGTGCACTTCAAGATTTAATCACCTTCTGCCTGAAAATGGACAGAAGGCTTCCAGCTTTAAAAATGCTCAGGTCTTTCCAGTTTTGCCACCTTTAACCATCAGTACAACTTTCCTTTGTGCTAAAGTCTCCTATGTGCCCTTTGGGGTGGGGGAGGGGAGGAAGGGAGCTTACCAGCCAGCCAGAAGGGCAAGAGCATTCTCCGGTGACGTGATGACATATTCCTCCATTTTGGCAGGGGCATCTCTGCTCACACTGTGGGCCGTGCTTGCCGGGGGGACAAAGATCCTCACAGCTGAGGAATTGAGGTGTGACAAAAGATACCATTACTGACCCAACCACACGACCCTCGGGTTCAGACACAACAGCACCCAGGACCCTAAAACAGATAGCTTTGTCCGTTCAGAATTCTTCATTTCGTTAACATCAAGGTATTAACCACATTGGCTGGAAAGGTCGTTGAGGGGTCACCTAGACCTTTCCTTTCTTTGGGGGTATTTTGTGATGAAACTGTTTTATCTGCTTTTGTTTGTGTGTCTGTTCAAACCTCAAAGGAGACTGAAACACTTGCACAGCCCCTGCTTTGTGTACATATCCCTCATAATTAATCTCCAACAATCTCTTCTTGAAACTGATCGTTTTCCATGACTTTAACCCCCACCCTTTTTCTATGAATGAACTTTCCTCGCTAAGGCTTTGTCTTGTCTGCTCTCCTGTAAAATTGGTCCAAGTTTTCCAAAGCCCATTGTGGCCTTGATAAAAACCCGTAAGAGCAATATTAACAATTAAGTCGTTTGAGATGATCATTCTCCCAAAAACCAGGGCTTTCTAGGCTAATGCAGTTTTTCCTTTAGCTCTACTTTATAGCTGTTAATACTGTTGGCAGGAAGTATTTACCTAATCAGCCGCATTTTTTCAAGTTTTAGCTCTGTGATTTACAAGTGTAATTTTCCCAGTAAGAGAATGATATTTTTCTATATCCTACTTTTTTTTTTTTTTTTGGCAAATTCTGCCTCTTATTCTGTTTGCTTATACAAGCCACTGAAGAATGTCCTTCATACCAAATAAAGAAAGTAGTGGAGGTTAAGAAGATGCTCCAATTTGTTCCAGAAAGAATGAAACTATCTGCACCCACATATCCTACACAGATGTGATACATTTCTTTCATGTTCACAAGGCAACATATGTATCCACAGGCATTAAATAACCCAGTTAAGCTTTTATCATGGACTATTTCCAACATCTTCCCCTTTTTCTCTTTTCTAGGGCACTAAACCCACCCCAACTTTCTCCAGCTAATTAGTTACCACACAAAGCAGAACAGCACGGATCATTACCTATGAGCAGTGTAAAATAAATGCACTTGTCGGGGAATCGAAGCAGATCCTCAAATCTGCCCCAGCAACCCCCAAATATTTCCACTCAATGCAACATCCCAGTCCTCTCTGTCTCTGCCCTGCCAGAAGGACAGCATGGAAGCCGGCCCTCCGACTTTGGCTGGGGTCTGATGTTCAAGAGTTAAACAGCAGGAACATCTAGTGGCTGTCACTGCTGATCTCCCCATCTGTGTCTGGAGCCCCGACCTCTCTGTGACTTCAGGCAGCAAGAGAAACAGAAGCACGGGAAGACGATGGTGGCAGCAGCATGAACGGAGAAGGTGAGAGGCCTCCGCCACATTGCGCGGCCCTGTGTCACTTACAAGGCTCCAGTGTATCCCGGCGGGCAGCGGCATTCCCCCGTGACGTGGTCACAGGTGGCTCCATTCTGACACTGGCATCGCTGGCGACAGTCATTACCGTAGGTGCCCTGCTCGCAGCGGTCCTCGCAGCGCCAGCCCCGGAAACCTGCAGCACAGTGGCAAGCCCCCGTGATGGGGTTGCACAGAGCCCCGTTTTTGCACTGGCACCGGCTGCTGCAGTGGGGCCCCCAGTGATCACCGTCACAGGCTGAAGAGGGGGAAAAACAATGGAGGGTGTCAGAGTATGGGTGCGGGTAAGAGCAAGCTCTTCAGAACCCGCTTTCCTCTCCCCTTGACGAGACGGCTTCATGACCCCTTCGCTGCTCCTCCTCAGCTGGACATCGTGGCTCTGACACCAGCCCAGGCAATGCTTCATAAATGTGACCAGCACTAAGTGGGCCACTTCCAATCAGTCCATTGCTCAAGCAGAGCTACGTTTTCCAGCGTCATGACTTTGCTTGGCCTGTTTCCTGCACACAGAGTGTTGAGTTTGATGTGGCTAGAGTCAATGGCTAGGGGAGATGTAACTAATGGGGGGGGGGGGGGGAGAGGAGGCCAGCTACCCAGATGGGAAGGTTCAGCTCATACAAGGGCTTAAATGCACACTAAGGAACTGGATTGCATCTTGAGAATACGGTATTGGCCGTAAAGGATTTCGAACAATGAGAGACAATGCACATTTGTGTCCTAGAAAGGTCATCTAGCTACATTCTGAGGAAGGGGCAGGAAGGAGCTCACAAGAGGCAGGGAGATGGGGCAAGAAGAATGGCAGTAGATCAGGAAGTAAGTGAGGTTCAGGGGCCTGCCTCAGGCAGTGATCCTGGAGACCAAGAGGGGTCCTGTAGGCAGAGCTACTGTGGAGGGAACCTACCCTGCTATAGGTCTAGGCTGGAGTAATCCAAAAGAAAACTGATCTGCTTTCAAGGTGTCAAAGAATGTGTGGATTGGGAGGTAATCCGAAAAGAGAGAAAATTATTGATACAAATACTTAAATTCACTGGCTTACTGGGGCGCCTGGGTGGCTCAGTCAGTTGAGCATCTGACTTCAGCTCAGGTCATGATCTCCTGGTTCGTGGGTTTGAGCCCCACATCGGGCTCTATGCTGACAGTTCAGAGCCTGGAGCCTGCTGTGGATTCTGTCTCCCTCTATCTGGCCCTCCCCTGCTCATGCTCTGTCTCTCTCTCTCTCTCTCTCTCTCTCTCAAAAATAAATAACTGCTAAAAAAAAGTAAACTGGGGCACCTGGGTGGCTCAGTAGGTTGGGCATCCGACTTCGCCTCAGGTCATGATCTCACCAATCCTGAGTTCGAGCCCCTCACCAGGCTCTGTGCTGACAGCTCAGGGCCTGGAGCCTACTTCAGATTCTGTGTCTCCTCCTCTCTCTGCCCCTCCCATGCTCATGCTCTGTCTCTCTGTCTCTTAATAATAAACGTTTAAAAAATAAATAAACTCAGTAAATTTATTTAAACAGTTAGACAAACATGAAACTGAAACTGGACAGCAAAGGAAAAGACAACAGGCACACGAAACCAGGTAAGACAGTAACAGAAAAGAACATTTGAGAAATAGATTTAAAAGCATAATTCCAAAGGAAAGGAGGAATGACTGCAATTCAAGTCCATGAGCAGGAATAGGGAAGCAGGAAAGGAAAAATTTTCAATCCCGAACCTTCTACAAATTGTAAAGGGGGATGATAAGCAAAACTAACTCAATATGCATTGCCTACCCAGCTGTGCATTTATTTACTAATTAGATGCTATAAAAAACACTAGGGAAGAAGCACCCTGCCTGGAGCTCTTAGGATAAACTGCTTTTATGACTTAAGACACAGTTTCACTTCGTAAAAATTCTGTAACTTTAACAGATCTAGAATCAACCATTGGAAAACAAAACAAACTAGGCACACAGCAAATAACTTAGGAGATGTACAGGATTCACCTTCCAATATTAGAATCAACCTTTCATTTTATAACATCAAAAGGTTTAAATGAATAATTTTGTTTTTAATCAGCATGGCTTCGTTCTCATTACCACCTTAATAAACATACTTTAACGCAATTAAAAACAATAAGAAGATTATTGAATCTAAGGCAGATCAAGAAAGCAATTACCTAAGAATTCACAATCATCTTTCACAAAGAAAGATTAGGTAGTAGTTCTGAGATTTAAGCCTCATTGTTATTCATACAGTTGTTTCCTTTATTGCCTATGGATATGGACACAGAATTTTTTGTTCAATTATAACTCTTTCAATCTAGGAGCTATACTTTAAAAAAAATACACAGTATGTTTTTTTAAACCCCCTAGGGTATCCAAGTAGAAAAGAACATACCCTGTTTTTAAGGTAAGTTACACAATCCTTTGTAACTTGCTCCCTGGTTCATCAATCCTAAGAGTAAGGAACAGCTTCATTCCACATAAGCCAAATCCCTTATCCTATAATCTGAACCAGTCGATTTGGTGATTTAGTTCATCACCGTTCTCTGTATTATAAATGATCTTATTCCCGAAATGTGAAGGTATCCTTGATCCCACTTCTTGCAAGATTAAATACAACCCTCAATACTTTTACTTATTTTTTAAAAGCTATTCAGGGAGGAGGGAAGATGGCGGCGTAGGAGGACGCTGGGCTCACCGTGCGTCCTGCTGATCACTTAGATTCCACCTACACCTGCCTAAAGAACCCAGAAAACCGCCAGATTAGCAGAACGGAGTCTCCGGAGCCAAGCGCAGACGAGAGGCCCACGGAAGAGGGTAGGAAGGGCGGCGAGGCGGTGTGCGCTCCACGGACTGGCGGGAGGGAGCCGGGGCGGAGGGGCGGCTCGCCGGCCAAGCGGAGCCCCCGAGTCTGGCTGGCAAAAGCGGAGGGGCCGGACGGAGTGTGTTCCGACAGCAAGCGTGACTTAGCGTCTGGGAGGTCATAAGTTAACAGCTCTGCTCGGAAAGCGGGAAGGCTGGAGGACAAAGGGAGGGAGAGCTGCTGAGCCCCCGACGGCAGAGCTCAGCTTGGCGGGGGACAAAGGCGCTCGCCAGCACCATCTCCCCCGCCCATCCCCCAGCCAAAATCCCAAAGAGAACCAGTTCCTGCCAGGGAACTTGCTCGCTCCCCACAAACACCCAACTCTGTGCTTCTGCGGAGCCAAACCTCCGGCAGCGGATCTGACTCCCTCCCGCTGCCACAGGGCCCCTCCTGAAGTGGATCACCTAAGGGGAAGCGAGCTAAGCCTGCCCCTCCTGCCCCCGTGCACCTTGCCTACCCACCCCAGCTAATACGCCAGATCCCCAGCACCACAAGCCTGGCAGTGTGCAAGTAGCCCAGACGGGCCACGCCACCCCACAGTGAATCCCGCCCCTAGGAGAGGGGAAGAGAAGGCACACACCAGTCTGACTGTGGCCCCAGCGGTGGGCTGGGGGCAGACATCAGGACTGACTGCAGCCCCGCCCACCAACTCCAGTTATACACCACAGCACAGGGAAAGTGCCCTGCAGGTCCTCACCACTCAGGGACTATCCAAAATGACCAAACGGAAGAATTCCCCTCAGAAGAATCTCCAGGAAATAACAACAGCTAATGAACTGATCAAAAAGGATTTAAATAATATAACAGAAAGTGAATTTAGAATAATAGTCATAAAATTAATCGCTGGGCTTGAAAACAGTATAGAGGACAGCAGAGAATCTCTTGCTACAGAGATCAGGGGACTAAGGAACAGTTACAAGGAGCTGAAAAACGCTTTAAACGAAATGCAAAACAAAATGGAAACCACGACGGCTCGGCTTGAAGAGGCAGAGGAGAGAATAGGTGAACTAGAAGATAAAGTTATGGAAAAAGAGGAAGCTGAGAAAAAGAGAGATAAAAAAATCCAGGAGTATGAGGGGAAAATTAGAGAACTAAGTGATACACTAAAAAGAAATAATATATGCATAATTGGTATCCCAGAGGAGGAAGAGAGAGGGAAAGGTGCTGAAGGGATACTTGAAGAAGTAATAGCTGAGAACTTCCCTGAACTGGGGAAGGAAAAAGGCATTGAAATCCAAGAGGCACAGAGAACTCCCTTCAGACGTAACTTGAATCGATCTTCTGCACGACATATCATAGTGAAACTGGCAAAATACAAGGATAAAGAGAAAATTCTGAAAGCAGCAAGGGATAAACTGCCCTATCATATAAAGGGAGACCTATAAGACTCGTGACTGATCTCTCTTTTGAAACTTGGCAGGCCAGAAAGGATTGGCACGAGATCTTCAGTGTGCTGAACAGAAAAAATATGCAGCCGAGAATCCTTTATCCAGCAAGTCTGTCATTTAGAATAGAAGGAGAGATAAACATCTTCCCAAACAAACAAAAACTGAAGGAATTTGTCACCACTAAACCAGCCCTACAAGAGATCCTAAGGGGGATCCTGTGAGACAAAGTACCAGAGACATCACTACAAGCATAAAACATACAGACATCACAATGACTCTAAACCCGTATCTTTCTATAATAACACTGAATGTAAATGGATTAAATACGCCAAGCAAAAGACATAGGGTATCAGAATGGATAAAAAAACAAGATCCATCTATTTGCTGTCTACAAGAGACTCATTTTAGACCTGAGGACACCTTTAGATTGAGAGTGAGGGGATGGAGAACTATTTATCATGCTACTGGAAGCCAAAAGAAAGCTGGAGTAGCCATACTTATATCAGACAAACTAGACTTTCAATTAAAGGCTGTAACAAGAGATGAAGAAGGGCATTATATAATAATTACAGGGTCTATCCATCAGGAAGAGCTAACGATTATAAATGTCTATGCGCCGAATACCGGAGCCCCCAAATATATAAAACAATTACTCACAAACATAAGCAACCTTATTGATAAGAATGTGGTAATTGCAGGGGACTTTAACACTCCACTTACAGAAATGGATAGATCATCTAGACACACGGTCAATAAAGAAACAAGGGCCCTGAATGATACATTGGATCAGATGGACTTGACAGATATATTTAGAACTCTGCATCCCAAAGCAACAGAATATACTTTCTTCTCAAGTGCACATGGAACATTCTCCAAGATAGATCATATACTGGGTCACAAAACAGCCCTTCATAAGTATACAAGAATTGAAATTATACCATGCATACTTTCAGACCACAATGCTATGAAGCTTGAAATTAACCACAGGAAAAAGTTTGGAAAACCTCCAAAAGCATGGAGGTTAAAGAACACCCTACTAAAGAATGAGTGGGTCAACCAGGCAATTAGAGAAGAAATTAAAAAATATATGGAAACAAACGAAAATGAAAATACAACAATCCAAACGCTTTGGGATGCAGCAAAGGCAGTCCTGAGAGGAAAATACATCACAATCCAGGCCTATCTCAAGAAACAAGAAAAATCCCAAATACAAAATCTAACAGCACACCTAAAGGAAATAAAAGCAGAACAGCAAAGGCAGCCTAAACCCAGCAGAAGAAGAGAAATAATAAAGATCAGAGCAGAAATAAACAATATAGAATCTAAAAAAACGGTAGAGCAGATCAACAAAACCAAGAGTTGGTTTTTTGAAAAAATAAACAAAATTGACAAATCTCTAGCCAGGCTTCTCAAAAAGAAAAGGGAGATGACCCAAACAGATAAAATCATGAATGAAAATGGAATTATTACAACCAATCCCTCAGAGATACAAACAATTATCAGGGAATACTATGAAAAATTATATGCCAACAAATTGGACAACCTGGAAGAAATGGACAAATTTCTAAACACCCACACTCTTCCAAAACTCAATCAGGAGGAAATAGAAAGCTTGAACAGACCCATAACCAGCGAAGAAATTGAATCGGTTATCAAAAATCTCCCAACAAATAAGAGTCCAGGACCAGATGGCTTCCCAGGGGAGTTCTACCAGACGTTTAAAGCAGAGATAGTACCTATCCTTCTCAAGCTATTCCAAGAAATAGAAAGGGAAGGAAAACTTCCAGACTCATTCTATGAAGCCAGTATTACTTTGATTCCTAAACCAGATAGAGACCCAGTAAAAAAAGAGAACTACAGGCCAATATCCCTGATGAATATGGATGCAAAAATTCTCAATAAGATACTAGCGAATCGAATTCAACAGCATATAAAAAGAATTATTCACCATGATCAAGTGGGATTCATTCCTGGGATGCAGGGCTGGTTCAACATTCACAAATCAATCAACGTGATGCATCACATTAATAAAAGAAAAGAGAAGAACCATATGATCCTGTCAATCGATGCAGAAAAGGCCTTTGACAAAATTCAGCACCCTTTCTTAATAAAAACCCTTGAGAAAGTCGGGATAGAAGGAACATACTTAAACATCATAAAAGCCATTTATGAAAAGCCCACAGCTAACATCATCCTCGATGGGGAAAAACTGAGAGCTTTTTCCCTGAGATCAGGAACACGACAGGGATGCCCACTCTCACCGCTGTTGTTTAACATAGTGTTGGAAGTGTTAGCATCAGCAATCAGACAACAAAAGGAAATCAAAGGCATCAAAATTGGCAAAGATGAAGTCAAGCTTTCGCTTTTTGCAGATGACATGATATTATACATGGAAAATCCGATAGACTCCACCAAAAGTCTGCTAGAACTGATACATGAATTCAGCAAAGTTGCAGGATATAAAATCAATGTACAGAAATCAGTTGCATTCTTATACACTAACAATGAAGCAACAGAAAGACAAAGAAACTGATCCCATTCACAATTGCACCAAGAAGCATAAAATACCTAGGAATAAATCTAACCAAAGATGTAAAAGATCTGTATGCTGAAAACTATAGAAAGCTTATGAAGGTAATTGAAGAAGATATAAAGAAATGGAAAGACATTCCCTGCTCATGGATTGGAAGAATAAATATTGTCAAAATGTCAATACTACCCAAAGCTATCTACACATTCAATGCAATCCCAATCAAAATTGCACCAGCATTCTTCTTGAAACTAGAACAAGCAATCCTAAAATTCATATGGAACCACAAAAGGCCCCGAATAGCCAAAGTAATTTTGAAGAAGAAGACCAAAGCAGGAGGCATCACAATCCCAGACTTTAGCCTCTACTACAAAGCTGTCATCATCAAGACAGCATGGTATTGGCACACAAACAGACACATAGACCAATGGAATAGAATAGAAACCCCAGAACTAGACCCACAAACATATGGCCAACTCATCTTTGACAAAGCAGGAAAGAACATCCAATGGAAAAAAGACAGTGTATTTAATAAATGGTGCTGGGAGAACTGGACAGCAACATGCAGAAGGTTGAAACTAGACCACTTTCTCACACCATTCACAAAAATCAACTCAAAATGGATAAAGGACCTGAATGTGAGACAGGAAACCATCAAAACCCTAGAGGAGAAAGCAGGAAAAGACCTCTCTGACCTCAGCCGTAGCAATCTCTTACTCGACACATCCCCAAAGGCAAGGGAATTAAAAGCAAAAATGAATTACTGGGACCTCATGAAGATAAAAAGCTTCTGCACAGCAAAGGAAACAACCAACAAAACTAAAAGGCAACCAACGGAATGGGAAAAGATATTCGCAAATGACATATCGGACAAAGGGCTAGTATCCAAAATCTATAAAGAGCTCACCAAACTCCACACCCGAAAAACAAATAACCCAGTGAGGAAATGGGCAGAAAACATGAATAGACACTTCTCTAAAGAAGACATCCGGATGGCCAACAGGCACATGAAAAGATGCTCAACGTCGCTCCTTCTCAGGGAAATACAAATCAAAACCACACTCAGATATCACCTCACGCCAGTCAGAGTGGCCAAAATGAAGAAATCGGGAGACTATAGATGCTGGAGAGGATGTGGAGAAACGGGAACCCTCTTGCACTGTTGGTGGGAATGCAAATTGGTGCAGCCACTCTGGAAAGCAGTGTGGAGGTTCCTCAGAAAATTAAAAATAGACCTACCCTATGACCCAGCAATAGCACTGCTAGGAATTTACCCAAGGGATACAGGAGTGCAGATGCATAGGGGCACTTGTACCCCAATGTTTATAGCAGCACTCTCAACAATAGCCAAATTGTGGAAAGAACCTAAATGTCCATCAACTGATGAATGGATAAAGAAATTGTGGTTTATATACACAATGGAGTACTACATGGCAATGAGAAAGAACGAAATATGGCCCTTTGTAGCAACATGGATGGAACTGGAGAGTGTGATGCTAAGTGAAATAAGCCATACAGAGAAAGACAGATACCATATGGTTTCACTCTTATGTGGATCCTGAGAAACTTAACAGAAACCCATGGGGGAGGGGAAGGAAAAAAAAAAAAGAGGTTAGAGTGGAAGAGAGCCAAAACATAAGAGACTCTTAAAAACTGAGAACAAACTGAGGGTTGATGGGGGGTGGGAGGGAGGGGAGGGTGGGTGATGGGTGTTGAGGAGGGCACCTTTTGGGATGAGCACTGGGTGTTGTATGGAAACCAATTTGACAATAAATTTCATATATTGAAAAAAAAAAAGCTATTCAGTTTCACTCACTTTCTCTGCTCAACCATCTCCAAAGTTTCCATATCCCTCTCAACTTGTGGGAGCCTCATATGCTAAGTTAAATATTCATTTTTTCTTAATGTATCCTGGGGTATTAAGTGAGCAACACAAAACACAATTTTAGTTAATAATACTACCTTGATAAGGACAACCTGACTGTGTCAGAAGCACTTAGAAAGGAAAAACCATGATGGGTTAGAGTTCTTTCTTCCCACAGTGGCAGTGGGATAATGGTGTGCTGGCACGCATACATTTTATGGAATATGTTTTACAACATCAGGAGAGGAGTGGGAAGAAAGAAGTCAAGGTACTGAGGGGACAGAACACGTCTCTCTTCTCTCTTGTGATTCCCTTCCACATCCCATCCAACAATTTCTCTCCCAGAAGAGCAGTCAGGGAGAGACCAGTCCTATTTCCTTGGGGTTAGATAAATGCAAAAAAAAAAAAAAAAACCAAAACACACACACACACACACACACACACACACACACACACACACAAAACAAAAACCCTTAAGACACCTCCTCATGATAGAAACAAGTTCATAGCAGAAATTGATAACTATCAGCATCAAAGAAAGGGTTTCAGGCTTTAAAGGAAATATTATCATGCCGACATGGTTAATTTCCTGTCTATATCTAAGCACTGTGGTATGCTTTGAAGTGACAGCTTCTCCCTTTGGGGCTGTGTTTCCCTAACAGGCCATTGATACATGGACCTCACCATGTGAATACTGGGCGCCAACATAAGCGATGCAGGGGCGGGGGGGGGGCATCCACATACAGAAGCGTACAGACAAATAAGCAGGAAACAGAACAAGTGGGACACAGAAGCCTGGCTTGAATTTAGGCATCACTGTGACTTCCTTTCCTCTCTTCATTTGTCATATTCAACTACCGCAACACTTCCATTTTTACAGCTTATCACACAAAAGCCAGCTTTCTTACCTGATTGCTACAAATACAAGGGTATGTTGACTAGACAAGAGGCAGAACTTGCTCCTTATGAGTGTCAAGCTTGACCGGTTATCCTGAATTCAAGTACTGTGTTTGGAAAGGCAGTTTGGAGACTCTGAACTCAAATCACTTCAAGTCTTTTACTTAACCCCTCACTCTAATCTCACAGGGCAAGCATTTCATGCCTAAAGAAAAAGTGACTAGGTTGGTTATTGACACTGAAAACCTTAAAAAAAAAATTGGTTACGTTAAGACGGCAATAGCTAGAATATTCTAATAGGAAAAGGTAGATGAACCAACTTTTGTTTCAAATTACACTGAAAAGAACCCTGATGCTTCGAAAGGAGTGAGGACTCACTTTCAGCTTCTGGTTTCATCTCTCTCTCTCTCTCTTTTTAATGTTTATTTATTTTTGAGAGAGAGACAGAGACAGAAACAGCACAAGCAGGGGAGGGGCAGAGAGAGAGAGCGAGACACAGAATCTGAAGCAAGCTCCAGGCTCTGAGCTGTCACCACAGAGCCCGACACGGGGCTCAAACTCACCAGCGGTGAGATCATGACCCGAGCCGAAGTCAGAGGCTTAACCGACTGAGCCACCCAGGTGCTCCTAGTTTCATCTCTTGCTGTGCTGGCAGCTAGAAATGGGCTCTAGATGCTCTGTGCCCAGATTCATGCAGCTGTTTTGGGGAAAGCTTAATGAGGGTCTCAGGCAGCATGGACAGCATGCTCTAATAAGCTCTCACAATAAGGTGAAAATAAAAGGAAGGTTAAACTACTGTGTAATATCAGAAGTATACCGTCCTTGCTACAACCCTTAATGACAGCTAGCGGAGCACTGGATCCTCGCAAGACAATGGGCTCACCCCGGAGCCCTTATGGCGCTAACTTCCAGTGCTACCAGTAACCACAGGTTACATCCATGGGCTGGGTACTGAAATTCACTCAATTTACACCTCTCAAGTACCTGCCATGTGCCAGCCATAGGGCTAGGCTTAGGATTCAAAGGAGAATGGTAGAGCGCATGCTTCTGGAAGCTTACAGGTTATCAGCAGATGCATTAAGTTATTAGGCACTAAAATACCCCGCAATAAGCAGTAGGGGGAGGTACAAGGTACAACAGAAAACAGAGGAATGACCCCAAAACGGTGTGGTTGAGCTGGGAAAATAATGTCTAAGTTGAGACCTAAAGGCAGAATGTGCCCTATTTAGGTAAAGCGTGGAGGGTTTGTACAGAGAAAGACGGGGGACTGGAAAGGGAGGGAAGCTGTAGGAGATATTACATGTGGAGAGAATAAGGCATGCAAAAGTCACAAGGCTTTTAAATCGCGAATGTCCATGAATGCCCCCTTCTATCGCATCATGGCCGCGATCATCTTCCTGTGCATGACAAAAGAAGTAGGTATAGAAACAAGTAGATGTGGAGAGGTGTTAGATACGTCCTCTCCCTCCATCAGTCCTTCCCAGGTTTCCAAGCTCAGCCTGGAAATCTCTGTCCTACAGGTACATTTTTTCAGACCCAATCTGAGATGCTCTCTGAAGAAGACATCCATATATATATCTGCCATGACGCTCATCTTGCACTCAGATCACAATTTTTATATATGTTTGCCTTGTTCCCTATCAAATAAGACTTAATTAATTTCACAGGTGTTAAGACACACTGACAGCCTTTCTTGATCTCAGTAGTTGTCAACAGAAGGTCCCACACTGGCATGTCACAGCAGTTATCTGGGTGACTCTGATGGTTGGAAGCATTCTGACTTCAGGGATATTAAGCCATGAAAAACCGTGCACCCTCAGTCACGAGATGGGGTCACAACAATGATGAATCTGAGACGTACAGTGATGGAGATAACCTCCCCCTTTACATGAAAATAGCGCTTTAACACACTTCTGTGGGTAATCCACACCTATTTTAGAAATTCATCTTGAATCGGGTACTGAGAGATCTTCAGTCATAAATTCCTCCTTTGAGATATTTTTCCAAAAGAAATAAACATATGTGTATAATGACAGGAACAATTCACAGTAGTTAATCCATTAGTAATATTTACAGTGTGCCCATAGACACTCTCCTCGGCACTAGAGACAGATGAACTCTCACAATGGCCCTATGAAGTAGGTCCTATTTGGAAGTTGTGCCCATTTTGTGGAAGAAGAAACTGAGATCCAGGTGACTTGTTATAGGTACACAGGCAGGAAGCAGGGAAGTACAGACCTTCTGCCTTTTGTTGGCATTCCTTTTTTTTTTTTAATGTTTATTATTTTTGAGAGAGAGACAGAGAGAGAGACAGACAGACAGAGTATGAACAAGGGAGGGGCAGAGAGAGAGGGAGACACAGAATCAGAAGCAGGGTCCAGGCTCCAAGCTGTCAACACAGAGCCCGGCTACAGGGCTCGAACTCACGAACCCTGAGATCATGACCTGAGCCAAAGTTGGATGCTTAACCAACTGAGCCACCCAGGCGCCCCCTTTAGTCTGCATTCTAAACCATGATACTTACTCCCCCCAAGCTGTCATGTTTATCCTAGCACTGTTTATAGTAACAAAAAATTGAAAACAATCTAATTTTCTAGTAATGGAGGATTGGTGAAAAGAAATGGGTATAATCACACAATGGAACATTACATATCATCTAAAAGTGATATTATAGAAGAATATTTAATGAACTTGAAAAACATTAGCAATGTCTTCATTTTAAAAAAGTAGATTAAAATAGTACCACATAATCCAATTTTAGCAATATATTCGAATGAACTAGATGAAACTATTGTTAATTTAGGTCACAAAAGGCCAAATACCAGCAACTGTATAATGGCTGAACCTAATATCGGGGGAGTCAGGGAGAAGAAAGAGCATGACAAAGGCAGAAAGACAGACACACAGACAGACTTAGATAGATAGATAGACAGATAGATAGATAGACAGATATTGAGAGGCTCTATGATCAAATGGCACCACTGGGGATCTCTGGGTCTTAAGAATATGCTTGACATTCCCTTCGTTCATTTAGATTAACCACCTTTTCTAAATTCTCTGCAATCATTGTACATCCTTTTGGCAGTATGAGAAAAGCAAGCAAAAAATGATTTTTAAAGGGTTCAATCTGCTGAGCCTTTGTATTGTGCCAGATTCTGTGCTCCATGCTTCAGACACCACTTTCTGGTCCTCAGAGCAATCACAACAAGGTGGGTCATCATTATCATCTTCAGCACACGGAGGATATTTAGGATGAGACTCTTTAGGTAAAGTGTCCCAAAACACCAGGCTGATAGGGGTGGCATCCGTATTCAAAGGCCAAGCATTTTTCATGAAGCCATCCTGCTCCTGAAGGAGTGAAATTATATATTTTGCTTAAACATAATATCCCACAATTTCACCAGATATGACCCATGAAGGCAGGGCAGCAAATGATAAAACCTGTCACTGAGCCAGCCCATGGGGTCAGCCAATGACTCACTATTTAGGGGCACTGGAACTAGGAAATTACCTCAGTCGTGAGAACATAGTGAAAATACGATTGAGGAGATGTCATATCTGAAGAGCTTCTGTAAGTTGATAATGATTCTATGCAAACAAAAAAACCAATAAGCTCACTGTGAAAATGGTATTGATGTCAACTAGCTTTAGGAGCACACCAAACTGAAAACTAGACCCACGTGGCACATGGCCAGCGTTCGTGGTCTGTTTGGTAGAGGAATGGAATCGATCATGAATGTAGATCCACATTCCACAAGGAGACCAACGGGTAAAACTATCTCAACACGTCTGGGAACATTCTCCTCTCCTGACCCACTTAAAAAATTTTTAATGTTTATTTTCTGAGAGAGAGAGAGAAAGAACAAACCAGAGAGGGGCAGAGAAAGACAGGGAGAGACAGAGAATCCCAAGCAGGCTGTGGGCTATCAGCGCAGAGCCCAACGCAGGGCTCGAACTCACCAACTGTGAGATCGTGACCTGAGCCAAAACTAAGAGTCAGACGTTGAACCGACTGAGCCACCAAGGCGTCCTTCTCCTGACCCACGTTAAACCCTCAGTCCAACCTCCCCTTCAAAGGATGGGAAGAGAACGAAGGGGTTGTAAGATACATCAAGTTTCAAACGTGTGTCAGCCTTATGCAGCTATTTTATTCAAATATCACAATAACTCAATGCCACAGGTATAATTATTCCAACATATCATGTGCCAAATTAACTCAGATGATAATTTGCTCAGTCACTTAGCATTCAAGTGGCAGTGGCAAGGACTCAGCCAAACCTGTCAATGCCTCAAAGCTGTGATCTTGCCGTACCCCATCAGGCCATCCCAGGCAACTAATGCCCAACGGTGACAAAATCTGCCATCAGCATACATTCGCGGCTTCTCCCTGATTTTCAAAGGGGAACATTCTAAGCCAAAAACATCTCACAGATGTTTGAAAAATATTTTTTTGGCCTAAAAATGATATTTGCCAGGCTTTAAAGTGTTAACAGCAGTTTCATCAGAATGGTTTTGATGCAGAATATCTCAACATGTCCACAGACACCCATGTATTGACAAAAACGTGGCATTAAGAACATTCTTCGAACAAACAGCAGATAGTTTAGTAAATCTCACGTCTTTGTGTAGAGAAAGAATAAAAGAAAGGAGCACAATGAGAGATACACAGAAATGCCAAGTTGAGAGATGCTTTGGAGCAAAGAACAAGGGCACATTAATACATTGCCTCAGCCACAACATTCCTCAACAACGACAACAGAAAAAAGGAAAGGATGAAATCATTTTTCCCTTAGATTAAGGAGTAACGTTTACCATCAAGTTCACCTTGTTACAGACCTTCATCAATCACGAGCTGGCTCAAGGAAGGGTATAATCATTCAGCATCAGACAGACCTGGACCCCAGCTACTGTCACTTCATAACCATGGAACCTTGAGCAAGTTCCCAAACTTTGTTCTACTTAATTCTCTCTCTGTCACATGGGAATGGTGGGACATACTAATCACACAAAACGTACCTTTGGTATGTGTGACACAGCATGGATCTAGTATAGCAGAAATTTTATTCCATGGTCAGCACATTGGAATATCCCACCCCAGTAAAAAAAAAAAACAAAAAACAAAACAAAACAAAACAAAACAAAAACCACCCTAGAGAAACATCCTCCAGCTGTACATAAAGCTAGAATAACAGGCCTGTCGTTGGTTTGTACTGTCTGCCTTGCATGAATCATTCATGACAAAAGGCACAACTTGGTTCTCCCAATGTGAATTTCAAAAACAAATTGCCCACAAACTCCGCAAAGTAAAAAACGAGGTGGGGTGTCATCCCTTTTGACCATTTTCATAAAGCCAAATGGAAAAAGCTCAGGCCTGCAGTGAAACCCAGTGCTAGGTGACATCCTATTTTTACTTGCCAGATAGAAACTGGATTTAGTGCTCGCTTCGGCAGCACATATACTAAAATTGGAACGATACAGAGAAGATTAGCATGGCCCCTGCGCAAGGATGACACGCAAATTCGTGAAGCGTTCCATATTTTTTTCACTCTTATGTGGATCCTGAGAAACATAATAGAAACCCATGGGGGAGGGGAAGGAAAAAAAAAAAAAAAAAAAAAAGAGGTTAGAGTGGGAGAGAGCCAAAGCATAAGAGACTGTTAAAAACTGAGAACAAATTGAGGGTTGATGGGGGGTGGGAGGGAGGGCAGGGTGGGTGATGGGTATTGAGGAGGGCACCTTTTAGGATGAGCACTGGGTGTTGTATGGAAACCAATTTGACAGTAAATTTCATATATTAAAAAATAAAAAATAAAAAATAAAAAATAAAAAAAATAAAAAAAATAAAAAAAAATAAAAAAAAAGAAACTGGATTTAGAAATTTCCCGCTTGCGGATGACCAATGTGCCCAGAGGGGTAGGCGGGTACCTGGAGGCCGGAAAAGTAAAAGGAGGAACCAGGAAACAACGCATGAACTCCTGAGTAATCCTCCCCTTCGCATAAAGAAATAGGTGGCCATAAATAAAACCTACAGAGTCTTGCCGTATTACTAGGCACCAAAACCACTGACTTGATCTTGCCTCAGCCTCTCTATGCCCACTAAGACAAGAGAAGCAGCCTTGAAACCCACACTGAACTTCAAGATGCTTTTCTAAAGCGACTGGCTCTAAATTACAGAGAACAGAAGTGGCCAATTCTGTGCACTTGTGTTAGGTCTAAACCAATCCCAGATGAAATGATGAGTGGTCTGCATTTTGTTGTTGTTTTATTTTGTTTTTATTTGTCTTGGATTTGACCTCTAGTATATAAGAAGTCAAATCGTAGAACCACATGGGGTTTGAGAAGCTTGTGTATACATCTGTCCCAGACACTTCCAGCAGGATAATATATGGAATCTGGGAACTAGGCTTTATCATCAGGAAAGTGATGTCAGCTTATAATATATAACTACCCTCACCAGGGTTGCTGATTGAAGAAACTAAGTGTCCTTAACATTTAAATGTCAAGTATCTTTTAGGATACATTAGTCAGCCATACTGACTTGAAAATGTATTTTTGGGTGGTATTTTGCTGTAATGTTCACCATTGACTTTAAACATAGGGAAATCTGTGACTAGGAGAGAAATTAACAGGGAAGACGTTCAGCCCTTCACATTCTAATACATGTAGACAAAGCACAAGTAAGTCACTTTCAGGAAAATTGCTCTACGGAGTTTCAGAAGCAACCAAAATAAACTTCCACTGTCTCAAAGGATAGCAAAACATGGTTCTTCTTGAAATATACACCCTTTCTTCCTAAGCTCTGGTTCCCTCAAGTTCTTTTATCTCCGTGTGATTTCATTCCCTTCGCTTCAGGCTAACAAGGCTATGGTATGTCATTCCCTTTGTTAATGTAGAAGAAAAGACCCTCATTCAAAACATCAAGTGCTTTAAAAATAAAACAACTTTGTAAAGCTTCTCCATCCATGAAGAAGAACAATAAAAATGTATTTTCCAGATCCTCTGAAAGCACTAAAACCTCACGTCCTTCACATGTCAAAAAAGCCACTGGAGAGCTGACAGAGAGCCAACGATCACTGTGGACAACCACCCAGTGCTGTTGAGATTAATATTATTCAGTGGCTGAGAGAAAACCTTTATTCTTCTTTTTAAAAAAAAAATGTTTGCTAAATGAATTTTCAAAGCATGAAATATCATTTTAGAACTGCAGCAAATGCTTATCTCAAATTATGAAGCAGAAAAAAAGGGCGTGAAATGTTTATTCTTTAATGTGTCTAAATATAAACGTTGATGTCTCTCAATGAAAGCATATTGATGACCCTGTTCACGGTGCAGGAAAATCTCAAGGCTATAAACGGTAGGCTCGGCTTAAGTGAAGGATTTGGGGGGATTACATTGATCCACTGAAGTCAAAAGAATAATAAAAACCTCAGGAACCATTACAGGGTGTCTTGCTTTACAAAGTCCTGCCATATTTTTGTTCTTTTGCTCGTATTTTTTTTTCATGAAACATATATTAAGTATCTTCTAAGGCCACGGCGTTCTGTTTGTTGAGGAACACACACTACCTGATCCTGCCTGACGTTC